>NC_037689.1:80125505-80181052 GCF_003255815.1 Theropithecus gelada | reverse complement strand
TTTTTTTTTTTTTTTTTTTTTTTTTGAGATGGAGTCTTGCTCTGTCACCCAGGCTGGAGTGCAGTGGCCGGATCTCAGCTCACTGCAAGCTCCGCCTCCCGGGTTCATGCCATTCTCCTGCCTCAGCCTCCCGAGCAGCTGGGACTACAGGCGCTCGCCACCTCGCCCGGCTAGTTTTTTTGTATTTTTTA
The DNA here is from genome assembly GCF_003255815.1 of Theropithecus gelada. Taxonomy (NCBI): domain Eukaryota; kingdom Metazoa; phylum Chordata; class Mammalia; order Primates; family Cercopithecidae; genus Theropithecus; species Theropithecus gelada. Next base: position 80,180,861 of record NC_037689.1, on the reverse strand, counting down.
GTAGAGACGGGGTTTCACCGTGTTAGCCAGGATGGTCTCGATCTCCTGACCTCGTGATCCGCCCGTCTCGGCCTCCCAAAGTGCTGGGATTACAGGCTTGAGCCACCGCGCCCGGCCGGCAAATATTCTCACAATAAGAAAATTCACATAGGTTGTTTAATATTGCAGCTAAAATACCAAAAAAAAAAAAAGAAAAAAAAAGAAAAAGAAAATTTACATAGGCTACTGGCCCTAGGAGAATTTATCTAAAGATTCTGAGTACAATAGATAGATCTTCCTAGATAACTGTCAACTTAGCTTTCTAGTTCCTAGGCTTTCTAACAATTTCTGTTAGTAACTTTCTCTATTTCTAAATCTACAGAGCTTTCTAGTCAATTATAACATTTTGAGAGTTCTTACCCATGAAAATATTTCATGAAATTTATAGGTACCCACTATTTATGAAGAATGCTGGGCAAAGCCTATACGATCAGGATTTATTGCACTGAATGGTCACCTTTATCTGCCAATCCTCACTCGCTAATCAGCCTCTCCCAACACTGACCTAGAGAATGTAGGGTCCTGGTTCTTTAGCTCCTGCCTGATGACAGATAACTTTGTGCCATTTTTAGTCCATTTGTATTTATGCAGCTTCCATCAATCAGCAACCATAGCATAAAAAGACACACCTCTCACTTGTCGTATTATATCCCATGGCATCCCAAGCCATCCCGAAGTATGTAAATGATTGGCAAAGTTCTTCTGTAAGGCTTTAAGAGAGACTTTGGGGACCAGATGGAACAGAATGATTTGCCCATGTGATCAATGTCACTGATGTGACAGTTGTCCATGTTCTCCTAAAAGAAAGAACAATTTAGCTGTAAGCCTCTGCCACACGTTATAGTCCCACTCTAAACACCTGAACACATGCAACCTGCTACCCTCTTTACATCATCAATTTAACCAATCTCACACCCACTTGCTTCCCAGGTAAATTAGGAAGCTGTCTTTACCAAATCATACGCAGAATAATGATGAATACAACCTCAGTGAAACGCTAAGTGCAATGTATACTAGAAAACAAAATCAAAATTAAGACTACTTATTACGCTTTTAGGGACAGCTTACGCACCTTGACGTGTGGTGGTTGTTTTTGAGACTTTATCTTCCTATCTGGGACCAGGAAAGTATCCTGACAGAACCTCCTGACCTAGGGTTGTTGCCCAGTGGTAGTGAGCTTTTCCCCTGGAGGATCCTCATGCCCCATCTCCACCTAGGGATCGTCAAAGGGAATGGATCACTAACACTGTAAAGCAACAAGCCTATTCTTCTGAGGAAGATCTGAAAAAGAGATAAAAGAAAAGTATTGAAATGGAGTACACTGGGAAAGTCTCTCCTAATGGGCAACTAGTGGTTGAGTTCAACCATGTTTACCCTTTTCTTCATGTGGATTGAAGAGTGGACATTTACAGTTGTGTGGAGCTGTTATATTCTGGCTACCAACCTAACAAAAAAAAAAAATTGTCCTATTTGTCCCAGCTCTATTCTGTATGTTTTCCCTCATTTCCAAGAGAAATTTAGAACTGAATAATTGCCAATATCCCCATGCTGCATTTTCTTCTCCAGTCTTTATTAATGAGCGATCTTCTAGAATGTGGGTTGTTAATGCCCTTGTGTTCTCAGCACAAAATATAGTAGAGGGATCAAGAAATCAAAAGGTTGAAACTAATGGAAGGAGAAGCTAATGCTTTCTCAACCAAGAGAGCCATGAAGCCACACAGAAAAGGTCCAATGTGGTCTAACCCTACGAATTCTGTAAGAATTCTCCTCCACAATGCCTCTGGCTTCTTTTATAAAGCGCTATTTTAAGAACTGAGCAATCCACCTCAATCAAAGTGCCTGTCAGCTAGTTTTGTAGCATTCCCCTCTTTTAATTTGTACTTTAAGTAGTGCCACGCCATAATATGGCCAAGATAAAGAGAGCTGTTTTCTACTCAATCCACACGGTAACATTTCTTCAACAACCTGTGTAATAAGGAGCCACCAAAGTTCTAGGATATTCAGAGAAACCAAGAATGGTCACAAGCATACAGAACTCCAGTTATAACAACAGCTGGTCAGGCGCAGTGGCTCATGCCTGTAATTCCAGCACTTTGGGAGGTCGAGGCGGGTGAATCACCTGAGGTCGGGAGTTCGAGACCAGCCTGACCAACACGGAGAAACCCCGTCTCTACTAAAAATACAAAATTAGCCTGGCATGGTCACGCATGCCTGTAATCCCAGCTACTCGGGAGGCTGAGGCAGGAGAATAGCTTGAACCCGGGAGACGGAAGTTGCAGTGAGCCAAGACTGCACCATTGCACTCCAGCCTGGGCAACAAGAACGAAACTGCATCCCGAAAAAAAAAAAACACCACAGAAACAGTTAAGCAAATCTATGCAGAAGGAAAAACAAGGTACAGAAGACTAGAGATTCAGTAAATTCCTTACACAGCCTCCCCCCTCCAGGGCTCTCCTATTCTACTTTTTAAAAATTTCAATTGTTTTTCAAGCTAAGAAACTTTCAATTTCTTAAAACAAGAAAATGGCAGTGATAATGGAATTAGGCCTACCAAAACTGAGCTAATACAGATGAAGTTGGTCTTATTTGTAAACAAATCCTGAGAACTTAATATCCATCTGCCAAAGGAAAGTGGGAATAATTTAAAAGCCCACTAATCAAAAGATGTTAAGTTCATTGTATCTCTCTTGCTAACTATGTGGTGAGAAAGGAAATAACTTATTGCTTTGCATCTCTCATTCTTCATTTATGAAATGGGGATCAAGTATGCTTGCCCTTACAGACCTCACTGGAGCCCAGCTCTGAGGGATAAATGAAACAGGCCAAACTCATTATGAAAGGTTAAAATGTATGTGTATATGCAAAAGAAAAAGTATAGGAATTGATGAAAACTGGCTCATGATCTGCTTTTCTTTCATTTTAAGAGACTGGGTCCTGCTCTGCCACCTAGGCTGGAGTGCAGTGGCTAATCATGGCTCGCTGCAGCCTTGAACTTCTGGGCTCAAGCAATCCTGCTGTCTCAGCCTCCAGAGTAGGTAGGACTACAGGCACACACCACCATGCCCGACTAATTTTATTTTATTTTATTGTAGAGACATGGGTCTTGAACTCCTGGCCTAAAGTGATCCCCCCACCTCAGCCTCCCAAAACCCTGGGATTAAAAGCAGGAGCCACCGTGCCCAGCTGTGTTCTGCTTTAAAAAGGAGAGTTATAGGAAGTTAAAGCCAAAGACAGAAGCCCTACAACAATAAATTCCCTGAACTACCTTCTTCTCCAGGTGGCTGGCAACCCATCCAAGTAGATTTGCTGGAGCTTGGCCAGATTCTCAAAAGGAACGATATGCTGAATTTGAAGCCTCTTGCAGCTGTTTGCAGTCCTCGGGTCTCACATGCTCAGAATGTCCTTGAGAAGAAAGACAGGGTTCAGTAGGCTACCAAAGCATCGGTAGGATACCAAAAGAGTTACAAAAACCCCAACGAGAAAAACCTAGGAAGTATAAACTGAAGCATTAGACATAGGCATTTCCTGTCTCTACTTTCTAGCCTGTTTGGTTTCCCTAAAGTCTTCTAATAACAAGCCCTGGCGGTATCATGGGAGGATTAGACAAGTGAAGAAAAAGAACTACATGAAAATATGGGTCAAACTAATACCGACCTTAAGGGCTGACGCTAAATTTGTGGCTAATGGTCATCCTGTTGCTGAAAATACTTCAAGATTCAAGGTAGTGTGGCAATTGCTACTACTGCTTAGAGGTGCAATTGTCTTGATTGTTTTTAATAATTGGCTATCTACCTTTACTGTAGCACAGGAGCTCACTAAAGCGGATCTAAGCCAAACTTGCAGCCTTGAAAGCATTTTGCATGGTATGGTATGGTGTGAGAAGCACCCAGTATGTTAAACCCGAGGACCTTAAATGAATACAGGCTTTCAGATTCCTGATTAGGGATTATTGTATCATGACAAAACCTTTATGTCAATGTCAAACAGGAATGTATGGAAGATCCCTTATTCAACTCTATTCTCTAGCTTTAAAAAGGCCAAACTGTTCTATGATGTTCTCAATATGAGCAGAACAAGCTTCAAAATCTCTTGCCAACATCCTTCCCTATCCTAATTTAATCTAAGATTAGATACTTCACTTCCAAATGCAGGCTTCCAGTTAAACATGGAGGTTCATACATGTTTATGCATTTACTCTACTGCTTCCTGAAACTCCATTAATGAAGAGTAAATGTGCACTCCATGTGCAAGCAAACTGACCTAAAGAAATTTTAAATCAATGGATCCTAGCTCAAATTCATTTATACACTGGCATCTAAAAGGAAACAACTATTCCAGTCTCCCCAAGTCTTCTTAACCATATTTATGGAGTATCTTGCTTTAGCATCAAAGCCCTCTAGTTTTGCCTGTCACTATGGTGATGACATACTCAAGGAGCATTCCCTTTCCCTTAATGGGAATCTAAGGCTAGAGAAAATGGTTACATTTTGGAACTGGGAATCTAAGGCTAGAGAAAGTAGTTACATTTTGGAACTGATACAGAACCATACATTTCACTAGGGTTCAATATTCACGGACAAGAATTTTGAGAATCTGTCATATTGCAGACCAACGAAATATCAAAGTATTACGGAGAGAATAGCCAAGTGGCATAGGCAGCCATCTGGTTCAAATACTCCAGCATCAGACAGAATTGTCACAGATAGAAGTGATATTAATAATCACATACGCCTGGTGCAGTGGCTCATGCCTGTAATCCTAGCACTTTGGGAGGCCAAGGTGAGTGGATCACCTGAGGTCAGAAGTTCGAGACAGCCTGGCCAACACGGGGAAATCTCGTCTCTACCAAAAATACAAACATTAGCTGGGCATGGTGGCGGGCACCTGTAATCCCAGCTACTTGGGAGGCTGAGGCAGGAGAATTGCTTGATCCTGGGTAAAGGAGGTTGCAGTGAGTCGAGATTGTGCCACTTTACTCCAGCCTGGGCAAAAGAGCGAAACTCCATCTCAAAAAAAAATTTTTTTTTTAAATTAACATAATTCAACATTTTCATTCTCTAAGGAAACTGGGAACTCAGAAGATGAAACTACCTCAATGTTACACAAATAGCAGGTGGCCAAGTGATACTTAAACCCATGTCTTCCCTCAATTCAAAGATCTTTTAACTCTGGGGTTTGTGCATGGATTCTCAGGATGTATGGGAGCTTTCTACAAAACTTTTACAATACTCTCATTTCACTGTAAGGATAGTCTAGATCAGCTATATGACTATCTCATAATATAGGACCACATTGCCAAATTAGTGGCAAATGTTCTAGTTTTGTTGCCTGGGGATAATAGAAAAGAACAGAAGCAAACAATATATAAATGTGTTTTGTGCCAAATGAAAGCCAAATAGCATTGCTATGTGCTATAACAGCAGGATTTAAAGCGGTTTGAAAACAGCAGTTTGGTGAAGTGCATCAACACAGCATGTGATAGTACAGACACACCACTCAAAAGAAACTATAATACTATAATAGTAGTACCATATTTGCATTTTATCTATTAACTACTAATTTGTACATCTGCTATGTTTTATAGTTGTATTATAGATGTAGACAAACAGATTTCATCCCAGGTTTGTTCATACACTTTAACTTAACAATTATTCCCATAAACCTAAAGAGTACATAATATTTTTCTTCTACAGAAAAAGTTTAATCAAATATAGCAAAATATTAATTGTAGAATCTAAGCGATGGATTATGTAGGTGCACACTGAATAATTCTTTTCTTGAGAGAAAACCTCTGTACTATCAAACTTATTATACAGACTTGAGAAACACTGTCTCAAACTAATATCTAATATAAAATATTAAAATTATACTCAACACAATTTCGTGTTATTTTAAATTGCTGATTAATATGCAAGGCACATGGCAATGCTGTTAATCAGGGCAGTTTTTGTAACAGCACACCAACTTTCTTGACTAAAACTGAAAGGTTAAAAATTACATTTGGGTTACAATTGCCAAGGAAGACATCTACTCCTGGGGTCTTAAATAGGCACTTTGGAAGGCTAGCTGGAGGTCAGTAAATGAACCTTTCCTATCCACATGTGAACATGCCTTTCCCCTCCTTTCTCACCTCCAATGTTCTCAGGGTCCTTTAGCTCTTAGAAAAAAACTGAAAGAAGAAATGCAGAAATGCATACCCAAGGAACAGCTTACCTGGCGATATCAGAATAATTTAATCTGAAAATCAATGTCAAAATGTGGATTGAAGTAAATTCTGGTTCTTTTTTTTTTTTTTTTTTTTTTTTTTTTTTTTTTTTTTTTTGAGACGGAGTCTCGCTCTGCCGCCCAGGCTGGAGTGCAGTGGCCGGATCTCAGCTCACTGCAAGCTCCGCCTCCTGGGTTCACGCCATTCTCCTGCCTCAGCCTCCCGAGTAGCTGGGACTACAGGCGCCCGCCACCTCGCCCGGCTAGTTTTTTTTGTATTTTTTAGTAGAGACGGGGTTTCACCGTGTTAGCCAGGATGGTCTCGATCTCCTGACCTCGTGATCCGCCCGTCTCGGCCTCCCAAAGTGCTGGGATTACAGGCTTGAGCCACCGCGCCCGGCCTCTGGTTCTTAAGATAAAAGTTTGTTTCTGCAACCTATTTTACGTTTCAAAATTGGCAGAAACATTTAGGGCAAAAAGGTCATTTCTAGTTTCAAGAATACCCTACAGCTAAACTCTCCCTAAACTTAACCATAGAAGCAAATGTCAAATACTCACTACCCTAATATTAACAGAAAAATTTCCCAACCAAGCCAGGTTTCCCACTGTAGAAATGGGAGGTAACAGATAAGCAAGGAGGTGAGACTATAATGATCCATGTGGCAATGATTAGAGTTGGAGATGTAGGTATAAACATATTTAGTTTAATATAGATACAGATGGTTATATATATATTTATAGATATGTGCATATACACAAGTTAGAATGCAAACATGTATCTCCTTGCTCTTGTCAACTGAAAAGGTCTTGAAGGAATGACACTCCAGTAGCAATGAGCGCACCTAGCACTCACTTCTTGATATCTAATATTACTCTCCAATAAAAAGTATCAAGGCTCCTTGGAGAAATATATCATTCTAGGTCCAGGCAGGAGATATGCAAATGAGCCTGAAGCATCTTGTCGTGCCAAAAATAAGAAAGTGCTCAAACAAAAAACCCACATTCATGGGGTTACATCAAAGCCAACTGAAAGAACTCCCAATGGCCAAAGCTGGAACAATTTGAACAACAGAATAAAGTAATACTGTATTATAACCCAAAGTATAAAATATCCCTGAGATCATACTAATATAAACGACTGAATAAACACAGTACATTGTGGAGAAAAGACATCCCATGCAAAAGAATTCCAAATAATTTATGTAAATACTCTGCCCTCAACAAAGTGGAAGATAATTTCCCATTCCTTAGTGCCAGCTGCACATAGTGACTTTCTATGTGAACAGTACAGTATGGAAATGGAGAAATAAAGACTAATTTTATGCTGGAGAAACCTGACTAATAGTACCTCAGACAGGTGATTAAGGATAACATAAACAGTTATAAGTCATGTTGATAGTATGTACCCTTGATAAATGATAAGAATGGCACTCTACCTTTGTGGTCTTCCTCCTAAACACTCATAAACCCAATCTAGTCATGAGAAGAACATCGACAAATTCCAATAGAGAGACATTCTATAGAATACTGGACCATTAGTCCTCAAAACTGTGAAGTTCATCAAAAACAAAGAGTCTGAGAAACTGTCATTACCAAGAGGAGCCTAAGGAGACACGACTACTAAGGACACATGCAGCATGGTATCTTCAGTGGAATCCTGGAACACAAAAAGAACATTAAGGAAAAACTAAGGAAATCTGAATAAAATATGGACTTTAGTTAATAATAATGTATCAATATTGGTTTGTTGTGATAAATGTACCAAACTAGTTTAAAATGTTAACATTGGGAAAAACTGGGTGTGAAGTACACAAAAGCTCTATCTTCAGAATCATTCTGTAAATCTCTACACTGTTCTAACATTAAAAGGGTATTTTTTTTCTAAAAAATCTCCCAATCAGATGCTGAAGACTTATAAGATACAGTTTTTAAAAAGCAAGCAAAACGGAACCTGAGAACTGGTAAGTCTATGTTCCAGATTTTGCTACAGTAGGTACCATCATTGTTTGCAGATCTGACCTAAAGACTTACTCTCTTTCTTTTCTGTTTATATGGATTTATAATAGGTAATTTTGATGTTAAAATATACAAGGCCCAAATAACCAGGTATCCATAATATCAAAAAGTTATTTTTTAAAAAACATTAGCAATTAAACTTTGTTTTTGTACATCAACAGATTTCCTGGAAAGACCTAGTCAATCTGCTGTAAAAAGTAAGTCAGTGAGTTAGTAGCTCATTTTCAGTCAAGGGAGATCTATAAGGCTGGAAAACTTTAATGATATATAGATTGTAGAGTGATTATATCCCATCACTGTTCAATGCCAATCACACTAACAGCATACTATAAAATAGTTTTATAGTATGTGCAAATAGTTTTCAAAGCTATGGGTAAAGTAACATAGATAATTTTATAATGGGACCTGGTAAAGTACAGTGATGTTCCAGTCACATCCCTATTTTTAAATTCTTATATACACTTGATTAGATTATGTAATAAGAGAGTATTACTTGGGTCTACTGCATAACCTCTCATGTTTCTGAGGACACTAGAAGAATAGCATTCTAACTGGTTAAGGAAAATAATACTTTAAGTCTACTCATAATTTAAGAAGTCTAGCACTGTTCAAATTTATATTTTGTTTCAGTCTCTCATCCTAACATGAAAAAAAATCAAAAGTTATTTCCAATACAAACATCAAAACAGTAAAGGAGAGGCTTCTTTACCAAACTCATTTGTATAAGATGCAAAAGGAGCCCAGGTTCCATGTATCAGTACTCAATTTGGAAAGGTCAAGAACTATCAAATAAAGCCCAAGTCACCAACAAAAACATATCCAACTCAACAGTCTAATACACATATATATAGTGATATATAACTGTACATGGCCACTGAAGTTTAACTTGTTAAATTCAGCAGGCCAGCTATGTCTTAAATACATGAGCTCCAACTTCAGTTGGATTTTGAAGGAAACCTGTGTAAAATGCTACTTGCCTACACCCCAACATATGGTAGTGAGAATATCAATTTTCTCCCAATCCAGTCTTTAAGACAAGGCAAAGGAAGGCATTAGCTCTGTTTAACCAGACATATCATTACTCTTTGCCATCCAAACTTATAAGGTTTGGGGGAACAGAAGAGGCATTAGCTCAGTTCAGATATAATCATTAGTTTCTCTTTAAGCTGGTAACACATTTCTCCAGGATGTTTTCACATATAAGAATATTTTAACAGTCAACAAAAGTCAACTCTTAATTCATTACTTTAAGACACGAACTCCCTCCAAGCTGTACATTTGATAATTAGGGCACAAACACCCTGAAAAGAAATTATGAATGCCTAATCACAGCAGCCCTGGGTCTCATAGTCTTCTGTAATTTAGGGAGGTGGCTAGAGAAATGGAAGTTACAGAAAGATAAAGCTGAAAGAGGATATGAGAAAATGGTAAACTTCCCCCAATCCTACATGTTAAGGTTTTATAAAGGGAAAAGTCAGAAAAGAAATAACAATAATCATTTAGAGAAATGCCACAAAAATGTTTCTTTTATTAGACTTTTGAAAATTTTCCAAATCGCAAAATGTCAGGGATTTAGGTATTTGATTTAAGCCCCTATCTTATTTCACTAGCAGTCTCGAGATGGTCAGACTGATGGTGATTTGAACCCAAGTCAGAGCCAGGACTAAAGTCTAAGCGTTTCTGCCCAACACCACAATGATTTCCTTCTGCATCCTCCATAAGAAAGCAAATTCCTTGATATAAATCCTGTCTTTGGTTTTGCTATTCATTCCAGCACCTGGAACAATAATATTTGCTGAATTAACACAATAATTATCTCTATTTTGAAGATGCCCACATTTCCAGAGCATCCCTTTTTACAATTGCTAGAGATTTCTCTTAAGGGTAGAAATTATTTTAAGCAATGAATTTAAATACAGCTTCAAGATTCACCTTTGGATACTATCTAGCAGAATCAATCCACCTAAAAGCAAGCCATCCTTCCTCTTGAGTTAAGGTACAGAATCACCTCTAAATTCATTCCTTTAAAACAAATTCCAATAATAATTATAATTGTATGTCGACAATGAATGACAATTTAATTAGCAACCCAAGATTTCATAAGCATAGACCAGTATTTCTCAAATTAGGGTGATAACCCTGGGGATTTGTGGATATATTCTAATGGATCCCCAAGTTCTACATAAATTACATAAAACACATCTTTGACAAAGACAACGTGAAATTGTAAAACATATTTCCATTTCAAATACCTTTGTTAAGTCAGTGTTCCTCAAAACACATTTTTTTAGGATCTCATAAAATTCTGTTCCTTTAGGTATTTCATCATGAAGCATTACTTGAGTTTGAGAAACAACGGCACAGACCATGTTTCCAAGAAGGCTCAAGACCATGATGTATATTACCCCCAGTCAGCCAGGCAATGTTGTTAAAGCATCTGGAGTGGGGGTGGGGGGCATGGAAACAAGCCATGAGGAAATATGGGTGTGAATTAAAATGGCCTATAAGTGAAGCCAGTTCATTTATATGGTTCTCGTTGCTCCTCCTGCGATGCATGAATGTGCACCAGAAAAAAAGTTTCAAATGTTATGTTAAACAATATTTTTTCAGCTGGAAAACATTAAGGAGGCTAAGCTGCTTTTAGCTTTACAAAAGCTGGGAGGAAAGAGGGTATATAAACTACAGCATAAAGTAGGCAAGGAAGGTCAAAGTTTTGACTTCATTTCTCCACTACGCTCTTGGCAAAAAGATTCCAAACTAAAAAAGTATTTATGATATGCATTATCCATGGTCATTTGTTCTTGGGCAGAAATGTAGTAAAATTGTGGAAAGAGCCGAAGTATTAGACTTATACCCTCAATCTCTGAACTTTAAAATACTCAAGCTTATGAGATTTAACAATCACTAATTTGCCAACCTTGGCAAAAAGCCAAACACAATGGCTATGCCCTATCCCTTTCATCTCTTTCCATGGCTCCAAAAGAGGTAAAAAATGAATGAAATTAAAATAAACCAACTGGACTATCCAGACGGCTGCAATATTAATCCTATCTTGGCTTAAAGAGAAAAAGCAAACCCACTTCCTTAAGTTTATTCTATCAACTTCAAATCCTTGTGGGTTCCCTTCTTAAAACTACTACTTATGATTCACACAAAACAGCACTTTATTATTATTTTCTAAAGTTATTTCAAATGTGCTTATATTAGCTCCTCAACAATAAAACCGTCTCAGGAATGGAATTATATAGGATGATATCATTCCCACCCAGGTTATCAGTGTAACCTAGCATAGAGCTGGGTCCACAATATTAATTCTACAGTTCTGCTGGTTAACTCACATATGTGTATTTATGTATGTATGTATCTATCTATCTATCTATATACACATATATATATTGCAGATGAGGTGGGAAGAAGGAAAGAAACTTACTGGACCCTCTGACTTTTCTATAGGTGGCATCTAAGAGAAAGAAAATAGAATAGGAAAAAGATTACTTAATAGCTACAAAGTAGTACTTACAGTATTCTAAAGAGCCAGAGACTCTTCTTACAGCTGTCCGAGGAGCTAGTAGGGCAAACTGCTCCCTGAGCTGGGCCGATCTTTTGACATCCTTCTCAGAGAAACAATATTCTTTTTCAGTTATTACAAAGAACTGCTGTTGTGATGACTAGTTATTTGCTTGAGCAGTTCCATGTTACATACTCCTTTGCCACAAAACACCCTGTACACTAGTGGCTGGGATATTATTCATTTCCACTAGGCAGCTATCTCACTGTTGAAATTTATATCCAAAAGAATATTTAATTTTGGCTTATTTTTCCTATAAAATAGGAAACTGGTCTTATCATTTTTTTTTTTTTTTTTTTTTTTTTTGAGACGGAGTCTTGCTCTGTCGCCCAGGCTGGAGTGCAGTGGCCGGATCTCAGCTCACTGCAAGCTCCGCCTCCCGGGTTCACGCCATTCTCCTGCCTCAGCCTCCCGAGTAGCTGGGACTACAGGCGCCCGCCACCGAGCCCGGCTAGTTTTTTGTATTTTTTAGTAGAGACGGGGTTTCACCGTGTCAGCCAGGATGGTCTCGATCTCCTGACCTCGTGATCCGCCCGTCTCGGCCTCCCAAAGTGCTGGGATTACAGGCTTGAGCCACCGCGCCCGGCCTGGTCTTATCATTTTTAAGTCCTCACCTCAGTGTGGTACTTCGAACTATTTCAAATTATTAGTATAATTAAATGCTTCATTTTATATAATAGACAAATTAATAAAAAATGTGGCATATGCTTTTTAAAAGCACCACTGCATATGTTCCCTCATTTAATCGTTTTACTGCAATCTTCTTGAAATAAGTAGGGGCAGGTGCTCCAGATGAAGAAATTTAAGGATTATAAAATTTAGGTAGTTTTACTAAAAATGAATCCTGGTAAAGCCCACACAAAGATACTGGTCTTAAGAGTTCCGCTCTAGAACGCCTTTGATAATATTAAAATAGCAAGAGTCAGTGTTCTATCCACAGACCCACCACCCTCAGTTAAAATGAGACACTGGTCATCAGGTACATAGTATAAACGGATTTTTTGGCTTCAAAAAAATAATGACCAGGTTACTGAGTCCAGTCTACAATCCAGATGTCTTTCTTAAAAATTTTTTTTAAATAATAATAACAGCAATTTTTCTGGCTGTATCCTGGCATTTGGCACTTTACAATAACAATATACAAAGGGGACAACAAGAGATTCTTAACCAGACAATCTGCTCTGGAAAGAAGAATGCAGAGAAAGTGCCAACCTTCCTTCCTGGGGAGACAATTTGATAGTGTATACTGGAAACACAAAATAAAGGATGGCAATCCAGCTCCCTGGGTCTGACTTGCCTTGAGTATTTTGCACAGTAAAGCAGTAACAGAGGTGGGCAAGAATGGTTCTTGTCCCCAGAATCTGACAATAATTGAAACTGGGATCATTAATAAATGAAAGAAAATGAATGAAGGCTTATCCACCTAGTTCAGGCCTGCTTTTCATAGTCAACACTGCACAAACACACCAAAGTGGTAGGGAGATCTTGGACTGATGGGCTGAAAAATGGGACAATCAGTACTGTGTTCATTAAGAACACAGAAGGGGCTTTGGGTGGTCAGCATACTCAGAAGCAATGCAAAAGGAAGTAGAGGGGTTCATGTATGATGGGTGGGACCAAGGAAAGTGCAACTGAGTATTTTTTAAGTCCAAGAGAAAGGGTCTTGTCCAGTCAAGATTACCCAGCAAAGACGCAAATGGGGCAGGGCAGGGGGAAGGGAGGAGGGAGAGAGCACAATCTTATCTAATATCTGGATATATGGATACCTAAGATTGTGAGCAATAGTCTGTAAAAAAGGGCCAAGGGCACACAAGGGGCAGAGAGGGAAGACTTCGTACATAAAGCATGACACCATGGCTAACTGTGACTTTACACAGTGGTGCAATGCAAAAGGGGTGGGAGTATGGTCCACTGTTTGATGGACAAGTGCATGGAATATTCCAATGCTTATACTTTATTATGCCATGGGAAACTAAGAGTGGGGTGGGGTGCTTAACAAGATCAGTGAGGGAAAAAACCATTGATAACTGCCATTGTGCCTATTAACAGTCCCAGGAGAAGTTTTGAGTAGTCGGCAGCCCCTGCAGTAATGCAAAGGGGATACTAAGGCATAATATCCCACTCTAACAGAAGGAGACATGTATAATTGCAAATATTCACATTAACAGTACAAGGGGCCTTAGTGGTTCAGTACCCCTGATGTATGCATGAGGAGGCAGGAGTCTTATCTAATGATCAGTGCCCTTGATAATTGTTATTAATGCATATTAATTGTCCAAGAGCTGAGATTATGAGTAGTTAGCACTTTTCAGCAGCAATCCAAAGGGTAGTAGAAGGAACATAGGGTCTTTTTCTACTACACAGGTCCACAAATAAAATTGTGACATTAATATTAAAAGGGTTCATTCATAATTAACATGCCCCTGATGCAAGGGGAGTATGTGGAGATCAAGTCTTAGTCTAAAAGAAGAGGTAGACAATTGCATTAATGCATATTAAGTCCAAGAGAAGGGGCACTAAGTGAATATCATCCCCCTGCTCTAAAGCAAAGGTGGTACAGGAACATGCTTAGAGAATTGTGTTTGTGCACATGAACATTCCAAGTGAAAGAGTCTTGAGTAGTGGGCACTACCTGCTAAAAACGCTAAGAAAGTAGGTAGGATCCTTGTCTAGTGCACAGACCAGGAGCAAATGTAATTGCGCATATTAACAGTCCAAAATAACAGGACTTTGGTTGATCGCGACACCCTGCTGTACTACAAAGGAAAGGTGATGGGGTATGACTTTAATCTACTGACAAACACAAAAGAAAATTTCAATTATGTATGTTGATAGTCCACCAGAAGGGGCCTTGCAGGCAAGCAGTATATCCCACAGTAATGCAAAACAGGTGCAATGGTCCTAGAAGTGATAGGGTTGTGGACAACTGCAATTATTCCCATTAACTGTTCAAATGTGAAGATCATAAGGAGTGGGCACCCACTATTGAAAAGAGGTGGGGCATCCTTGTCTAGGGCACAAGAACCCACATAAATGCAATTATGCATGTCAATAAGCCAAGAAAAGGGGACTTAGGGGTCAGCAACCCTGGTATACTGCAAATGGAGGGTGAGAGGGTAGGACCTTGTTTATTCAGGATGAACCATGTGGTGATTATATACATTAACGTCCAAGGGACATTGTTGTGGTCCATTAAAACCATGTACTTTGGACCAATATAAGAATCTTAAAGTAGTGGGTACTCCTTCTTGAAAAGCAAAGGGAGTCCATGAGAAGGTATCCTTAGCTAGTACACAAGAATACAGACAAGCCAAGAAAAGAGGCCTTAGTGATCAGCACCCCAGCTATACTGCAAAGGGAGTCTGAGAGTAGGACTTTATTCAAATAGGATAAGCCGTGTGCAGTTATGCACATCAGTTTCCAAGATGCATGGTTGCGGTCACTTACAATTGTGCACCTTGATTGTCCAAATGTAAGGGTCTTATGGAGTGAGCACTCCCTGCTGGTAGGAAAAGGAAGATTACAGGTAGGTAGGGTGGGGCAGAGGAGGCTTCCTTGTCTAGTACACAGAAACCTGGACAAATATAATCACACACATAACAGGCCAGGAAAATGGGCCTTGGTTATCAGCACCCCTGCTGTACTGCAAAAGGGGTCTGAGAGTAGGACCTTATTCAGACGAGATAGGCCGTGTGCAGTTACACACATTATTGTCCAAGGTGCATGGCTGTGGTCACTTACAATTGTGCACCTTGATGTCCAAATGTAAGGTTCTTATGGAGCGGGCACTCCCTGCCAGAAGGAAAAGGAAGATTGGGGGTGGGGTGGGGCACGGGAGGCTTCCATGTCTTATACACTGGAACCCAGACAAATATAATCACATAAGTTAACAGGCCAGGAAAAGGGGCCTTGGTTATCAGCACCCCTACTGTACTGCAAAAGGGGTCTGAGAGTAGGACCTTATTCAGATGGGATGGGACATGTGCAGTTACACACATTTATGTCCAAGGTGCATGGTTGTGGTCACTTACAATTGTGCACCTTGACTGTCCAAATGTAAGGGTCTTATGGAGCGGGCACTCCCTGCTGGAAGGTAATGGAAGACTGGGGGTGGAGTGTGGCAGGGGAGGTTTCCATGTCTATTACACAGGAACTGGAAGAAATATAATCACACACATAACAGGCCAGGAAAAGGGGCCCTGGTGATCAGCACCCCTGCTGTACTGCAAAAAGGATCTAAGAGTAGGACCTTAGTCAGATGGGATGGGTCATGTGCAGTTACGCACATTAGTGTCCAAGGTGCGTGCCTGTGGTCACTTAAAATTGTGCACCTTGATTGTCCAAATGTAAGGGTATATGGAGTGGACACTCCCTGCTGGAAGGGAAACGAAGATTGGAGGTGGGGTGTGGCAGGGGAGGCTTTCATGTCTATTACACAGAAACCAGGACAAATATAATCACACATAACAGGCCAGGAAAAAGGGCCCCGGTGATTCAGCACCCCTGCTGTACTGCAAAAGGGGTCTGAGAGTAGGACCTTATTCAGATGAGATAGGCCGTGTGCAGTTATGCACATTAATGTCCAAGGTGCATGCCTGTGGTCACTTACAATTGTGCACCTTGATTGTCCAAATGTAAGGGTCTTATGGAACAGGGACTCCCTGCCGGAGGGAAAGGAAGATTGGGGTGGGGGTGTGGCGGGGGAGGCTTCCACATCTAGTACACAGGAACCAAGACAAACATAATCGCACGCATACCATGCCAGGAAAGGGGGCCTTGGTGATCAGCACCCCTGCTGTACTGCAAAAGGGGTCTGAGAGTAGGATTTTATTCAGATAGGATGAGCTGTGTGTAGTTACGCACATCCATGTCTAAGGTGCATGGTTGTGTTCACTTAACAATTACACATCTTGACTGTCTAAATTTGAGTCTTACGGAGTGGGCACGCCCTGCTGGAAGGGAAAGGTGAGACTGAGGTATGTGGAGAGGACCCTCCTTTTCTAGTCCATAGGATCCCAGACAATTATAATCACACATAACATGCCAAGAAAAGGGAACTTGGTTATCAGCACCCCTTCTGTAGTGCAAAAGGGGTCGGAGAGTAGGACCTTATTCACATGGAATGAGCAGTGTGCGATTACGCACATTAATGTCCAAGAGGCATGTTTGTGGTCACTTACAATTGTGCACCTAGACTCTCTAAATAAAAGGGTCTTATGGGGTGGGCACTTCCTGCTGAAAGGGAAAAGTGGGGATGAGGGGAGCACTTTCCTTCTCTAGTGCGTAGCAACCTGGACAAATACAGTCACACATATTGAGAGGCCAAGAAATGGGGCCTGAGGTGTCACCAACCATGCTGTCCTTCAAAAGGAAGGATCCTAATGTAATTGTCATTAGGCACATTAACAGTTTGAGAAAGAGGCCTTAAGTGAATAGTACCCCATGCAATAAAGTAAAGAGGGTGTGAAAGGTCAGAAACCCAAGTCTAATTGAAGGACCATTGACAACTGCAATTACATGCATCTACAGTCCGAAGAAGGACTTAATGTTGGTTAGCACTCTCTGCTTTGATAAGTACAGGAGTCCTGATAAAAGGCACAGCTGTGTACAAATGAAAATGTGTATATAACAACTAAGATTATGCATGCTAACTTTACTAGTCGAAGGGTCTTAAGTAGTAGGTACTTCCCGCTGGGATGTAAATAGAGTGGGCGGAGTCCTTACATGATAAAAAGGTACAGGAGCAAATATAAGTATGCACATTAACAGTCCAAGAGAATGAATTCAGGCTAGTTAGAAGCTCCTGCAGTAATGCAAATGGAGCAAGGAAGCGGGAATTCCACTCTAACACAGGGGCACATCAACTACTGTTAATTATGCGCATTTAAGCAGTACAGGAGAAGTAGCACTAGCTAGTTAGCACTCCTGCTGCTATGCCAAGGAGGGGTGAGGGGGATGGGATTCCAGGGCAACTGTTTTACTTTATTTTTCTTTAATGTTGGCCAGGCTGGTCTCAAACTCCTGGCCTTAAGGAATCCTCCCACCTCAGCCTCCCAAAGTGCTGGGATTACAGGTGTGAGCCACCACACCCGGCCTCAGGGCAATTTTGCACACTGGAAGTTCAAGAAAGACTTCAGGATATCAGTACCCCCTGCTATGATACTGAGAAGTCAAGATATTAGCTTATTGGGAGGGACCATAGACAACTGAAAATATGCACATTAAGAGTCGTGGACAATTAGAAATATACACATTAAGAGTCTCAAGAGAAGGACTTTGGGTTGCCAGCATCCCTTTATATAATATAAAAGGGGTAGAATATTGGTTTAAAGGGAGAGACCACGAACATTGGAATTTTGCACATTCATAGTCCCAGGGAAAGGTAACACGAGTAATTAATATCCCTTGCTGTAAAACAAGGAGGGTACAATGGATCTGATCTGAAAGACATTGCTGTGATCAACTGCCATGGTTCACATTAACTATCCTAGTGCAAAGGTCTTGAGTAGAGGTCATCCACTCCCGAGCACAAGGGAAGTAAGTGGGGTCTTTAGTGCACAGAAAGAGGGACAAATGCAAGTAGCACATTAACAGTACAAAAGAAGAGTCCTTGTGATTAGCACCCTCTACTGTAATGCTAAGAGGGTTGGGATCTTAATTTAATGGAAAAGACCATAATTGCAATTATGCGCATTAACAGTCCCAAGTACCCCCTGCTGTAAGACAAAAGGAATATGAGGGGATGAGACCCCAGACTAACAGCAGATAGGGAAATTGCATTTTGCACATCAATAATTTCTGGAGGAGGGGCATTAGGTAACCAGCACCCTCTTGATGTAAAGCAAAGATGATGCAGGGACCATGATATAAAAGACTCAGTTCTAATCACTTAGGATTGTGCACATAAACTGTCCTAGTACAGAGGTCTTAAGTAGTAAGGGTCCCCTGCTGGAATACAAAGGGAGTGGCAGGGTTAGTGCACAAGATCGTGGACAAACACAATTATGAACATCAATGCACGAGAAGAGTCCTTGGGTGATCAGCCCACATTGTAACATGCAAATAGGATACAGAGTCCAGAGTCCCTTTCTAATGGACAGGACTCTGGACAATTGCAACTGCAAATTAACTGTCCAAAGGCTGTTATTGAATAATCTGCACTCGTTAGCAATATCCCACAGAAGGCGGGATGGGGTGGGAATCCATTTTTATTGCACAGAACCATGAATATATGCAATTATGCATATCAACTGTTTAAGAGAAGGAAACTTGGGTAGTCAGAACTCAGCAGCAATGGCAAAGGGGATATCCTAGACTAACGAGTGGGACCATAGGCAATTAGTGTTTTACATATTAATGCCAGGTGGTAGGCAGTTCACACTAAGTAGGAGCAATGATAAGGGCATACATATAAGTGGGTCTCTTTTGTTAGGCAGAACCATGAATAATTACTATTGTATCCATTAATATTCCAAGGGAAGGGGCTCTAAAAATGAGTCCCTCTGCTGTTACGCAAAGATGTTTGCAAAGGCCATAGTGTAACTAACAGAACTATGGATAATTGGGATTTTACTCAATAATTTAAGAAACTCTTAAATCTCAGGTAGTCAGCACTGCCTCAAGGCAAATGCAAGGGCGACTGGTAGCCTTCAAGATTAATGGGTGAGACAATTAGCAATTACTACTTTGTTCTTTAATCGTCCAAGAACAGCAGGATTCTCCAGAAGCACAGCAAAAAGCGCAGTAGGGTGCCTTTGTTTAATACGTAAAACTATGACAATTGGGACTGAGCATTTTAACTGTCCAACAAAAAACGGGTTGTCTGAGACCCCCTGCTGAATGCAAATGGGGTTCAGAGTGCTGTCTAATCCAATGGGTAGGATTATTGGCAATTAGAATTTTACTCAATGCAAAGAGTTTTAGGTGGCCAACACAGTACACAATAAAAGGTCACTACTCAAAATTGGGACTGTGACTACAGAAGCAATGACAGAGAAATGGTTTCTCCTTTAAGGGCAGGGGATTGAGAAAATGATTAGTAACTCAAATTGTGGGCAATAATGCTCTGATAGAAAGCTCTCAATTGACAGTCCCTAACTTCAACCTACCGAGTAAAGAAATTCTGTTCTGAGATCACAGACAAATGGGATTGTATGCATTAACTGAAAATGGTCAAGGAGTCAGTACTGAAGATCAGCGATGCCAAGGGTAAACAGAATATCCCAGTATAATAGGATAAGCAATGGACAACTTATTTTGAGCACTGAATCAATGAAAATTAGAGTGACTTTCCAGAGAAGCTGGTCGGGACTGAGGAACTAGGACTGGGACTGGGGCTGGGGCTGGGGCTGGGGGCTTAGGGGGCTGGAGCTGGGGCTGGGGCGGGGCTGGGGCTGGGGCTGGGGCAGGGGCTGGGGCAGAGCTGGGGCGGGGTGGGCTAGACTAGGGGGGTTTGCTGGGAGCAGGGCTGGGGAGGAACTGGATGCTAGGCAGGCAGGATACAACAAAAAATTGAAATGTGGACATTAATACTCCAATATAAGTCTGAATAGAGGACACCAGACCACAGCAATTCAAGTTTCCTGCCTGATAAGTAGGTGATTAGTCAATAAGTGCAGCATCAAGGATTGGAACAAAGCAAGGCCTGGACCTGTGTAAACCTTCAAACACTCTTTTTTACATTAGATCATGAAGTTAAATTTTTAACTGTGTCTGTGCTACAGACTCTTCAAAATCCAAAGGAAAGTAGTTAAGTCAATTTCAAAGAAAATAATCAGCACATTTTTTAAAAATTAGAAATGATTTGACTTTGACTATCTACTGCCAAAAGGTTAAGGAATTTGTAAAGATAAACTAAAAACTTTAAGGAATTTTAAGGAACTCAAAATAAAAACTCATTAAATGTAATTAAAATGAATTCTACAAATAAAGCCTCTTAATACATTTCTATAACAGTCACTTAAGACTTAAATTCAAACACTAGCAAACCACAAAATCAGACTGTATGACTGACATCCAAAAGATAAATATAAATCAAAATCCGACCCCAGCATTAGCCAAGGGGTAGGTGTTCCTCTTGAGGAAGGCAGGAATTCCTCTTCTGCCACCTGTTGGCCAACGATCATCTGTGATCCATTCTGGTCCTTGACACGGGTCACCACCATGTCCACACCAAGCAGGCCTGGAGCACTGCCCATGGCCACAGTGCAGTGTAGGGCAGACCAGAGGGGGTGGGGCGGTGGGGGGTAGGGAGTTGGGGCAGTTGGGGGGGGGGAAGTATACTTAGCCTTAGGTGAGGCACCAATACAGAGGAATGGAGTGAGGGTCAGACCACACAGCCAGATATCCAGCACTGCAAGAGTCAGCACTGGACAGGAGGTGACAAATGAGAGGGGACAGAGGCGGAAAGGCCAAATGTCCTTGAAAAGACCTTGAAAACACCTGGTGTACCGCCCACTGGGAGACATACACGTGGCCCCTCCACTTCTTTCTCTTGACTGGCTAAAGACAGCTGCGAAGTGCTATGCTAATTCACCCAAGTCCTCGCTGAGTAGCTGGATAGTGTGTCATCAGTCTAATTCCATCTTCTGCTCTAATTGGCTGTGATCAATTCCACCCCCATTTCTAATTGGTTGGGTTATGCGACAATCCAGCACTGTCCATCCCACTTTCTCTCCCGCTCTGCATGGCACTAGGCGGCAAAACCCGCCATCTTTAACAATGCGGCAAGCCCGCCAAGATTGCACCGAGCAAAAGCCCGCCATGATGTCCACGTGACAAAAGCCATGATATACACATGACAACGCCTGCCATATTGTCCCTGCGGCAAAACCCAACACGAAAAGCACACAGCAAAGACAAAGAGGCCCGCCATGTTTTACACTGCGGCAAGACCTTCAGCCGCCATCTTTTCCTGTGTGACCGCACATGTCCACCACCATGCTAACCACTTAACAAAGCCTCGCCCATCATGATGTGGCCTTCCCGCCACTTGAACACTGCGACAGAACTGGATCCGCCATTTTGGACAACCTAACAAAGCACAGCCCGCCATGCTGAGCAATGCCACAATGTCAAAATCGCCATTTTAAGCCTTGCACCTTAGTCTTTTCTAACCTTTCATTTTCAACTAGTGCCTTGTACTGACAAAAGACGATTCTGTCTTACTGCCTCCCGATACAATAATCACGCAAAGCTCGTAACAAGCCCCAAATCAACTTATTCAGATAGGTTTAGCTCATGCAATGCACATGACTTCCTCTGCCTGACGTATCATCCATCTTGCCTCCCTAGTTTAAACTTAGCACAAACGACTAGCCCTAAGCTGAGTTATGCGGCAAGTCTAAAATGGCGGCCACTTTTCCTCCACGCCCTTAGCTTAACTGCAGAGTCATTCCCTGCCAAAGCCGTAGGTACACTCACACACCACCAAATGATCAGCAGCAAAAAAAGTGTAGATATTCCAGAGAGTGCAACAACCCACAAAACCAACATTTTTTCATCCATAAAAAGCACCGACGGGCGATGAAAAAAAAAAATCAAAGCAGGTATCCGCGGCCCCGATGGGCCAGAAAAACAAAAATTAAAGCAGGTATCCGAGGCCCCGATGGGCAAGGAAAAATAAAAAATAAAAGCAGGTATCCGAAGCCCCGATGGGCCAAAAAAACAAAATTTTTAAAAAGCAGGTATCCGCCACCCCGATGGGCCAGAGTGTTGGGGGGTCAGAGGGGAAGGGAATCAGCAGGTATCCGATGCCCCGATGGGCTAAGGAAAAAAAAAAAATAAAAAGCAGGTATCCGCGGCCCCGATGGGCGAATAAAAAGGAATTAAAAGGTAGGTATCCACAGCCCCGTTGGGCAAAGAAAAAATAATAAAACCAGGTATCCGCAGCCCCGATGGGCAAAATATAGAAAAGAGAGTGGAAGAGTAGAAAACTGATCCACAAAATCAAAGATGTCAACCAAAAATGATTCCAAAAAAAATTCCTTAAAAATTAAAAATTGCCTCAAAATATTCCAAATACTTTTTTAAAAAAAATATGGAGGACGTG
The DNA here is from genome assembly GCF_003255815.1 of Theropithecus gelada. Lineage (NCBI taxonomy): Eukaryota > Metazoa > Chordata > Mammalia > Primates > Cercopithecidae > Theropithecus > Theropithecus gelada. Next base: position 80,157,984 of record NC_037689.1, on the reverse strand, counting down.
TCAAGAAAACACTAGGAGAAAGTATAGAATTTTAAAAAATATTTTATGGAATTTAGGTGATTTTTTAAAGAAATACGCCATAAGGGGTGTTGGGGGACTAGAAAATGTTCTAGAAAGAACCCCAAGTGCAGAGAGATCTTCAGTCAGGAAGCCTCCAGCCCCGAGAGAGGAAGAAATATGGCTGCAGCAGCGAATTGCAGCGCTTTAAGAACTGAGGGGGGGCTGAGGGCGGAGAGAGCATAAGAGGCGTGGCCTAGAAGATTGAAAGCCCGACATCTTTGTGATTTGGTTGGTTCAAAATTTACCCAGTAACGACAAAAAAGGGAAATTTCGAGAAAGCAAAGACATACCAGAAAGAACATTAACTGGAAGTAGACTTCATTTCTAGATCAGGAGTCACAACTTCAATGGGTTTTCCAGTTCTCATCTATAACATGGGGACATTGAGTAAATCAAGCAATAGTTAATGCTAAAATCCTCCATAAACTACATAATAAATGTGAAGATGTTAATTCAGTTTGGTTTTGAGATTGGGGGAAGGGATAGGTAGAGCTCTGATGTGTTGATAAAGTATCCAAATGTATCATTGAAACCAGAATTTGTAACTCCTCCACCAAACTTTTGAACCAAAGAAGCTAGAAAGGAGTAATACATTGAGGTTAGTACCATCTTCAAGGGACTTCCCATTCCATTATCCAATGTAATAGATAATGGAATATGTATTACATAGATAGTAATAAACGATTATTCCTGTTTTATACATTATAATAGAGTCCTATAGAGGTTACATCATGTGTCTGAGGTCACACACCATGATTCAGAGTCAATGTATTTTTTACTCCAACACCCTACCTTGTATGGCTCCCAATCATAAGAGAATGGAAGTGCTTATGAGTCAATTGGTGAGCAAGAGAGAAAAAGGAAAGAAAGACATTTCATAGAATGGCTATTTAGTTCCTAAATAATCAAGAAAGACTACTGTTTGTGACCTGTTTGTAATTTTTTAACTATGACTCCTTAATCTTTACTATTTTCCTATTTCCTCCATGAATCTGAGGAACCCAACACTGGACCAACCACAATGGCACAGTAGTGAAGTTGACCCTCTGTCAGTAACTGGTAAGTGGTAGGAAAAAAAGCTCATATAAAAGCCAAAGCTGCCTTCAGAAACCTGGCTATTTCCATAGGAAGCAATTAATCTCATAAACTCTTCTATATTATTCGAGAAACAACAGAGAACCAGACGGGAGACAATGGCAACTTAAGCATTATAGAGCAACTTCTAGAAAGTCAAAGGATACGTTACCCTCCCAGTGGCTGAACTGGAAAGTGTAACCATCAGCCCAAATCTATCAAGTAAGCTTGCTCTTCAGTTTCCAGATAAATAATAAAGTATGCAAATTTTCTTCCTTAAGAAATACCTTCCATCTTCTAAGTGTCCTTGGATCAAACAAAAAAAGTAATCTGACTTGTCATTCCAAATGAGGGTTATTGTATTGTAAAGTGGTACAATACAATGGTACCTTTGAGAAAACAATGCTTAACAAAAAGCGAAACTACCTACGGTGACACCTATGAAGCAGCTATCAGAAAAACTGGATTACCAAACCTCTAATACATCTTCCTACTAGAAGTTTCTGCAGGTGTGGAAATGTTCTATACTTTTAAGAAATTTGGTTGGCCAGGCGTGGTGGCTCAAGCCTGTAATTCCAGCACTTTGGGAGGCCAAGGTGGGTGGATCACCTGAGGTCAGAAGTTTGAGACCAGCCTGGCCAACAGAGCGAAATCCCGTCTCTACTATAAATACAAAAATTAGCCAGGCATGGTGGCAGGTACCTATAATCCCAGCTACTCGGGAGGCTGAGGCAGGAGAATCACTTGAACCTGGGAGGCGGATGTTGCAGTGAGTTGAGATTGTGCCACTGCACTCCAGTCCAGGCGACAGAGCAAGACTCCATCTCAAAAAAAGAAAAAAGAAATTTGGTTGGGGAAAAATTTTCTAAAGACTCAAGTAGCATCAACTATAAAAGATTGATAAATTTGACTCTGAAATTAAAACCTTTTGTTTCACAAAAATACCTTTTAAAATAAAAAGGCAAAAAGACAATTTATAAACTGGTTGCCCTGGGTTTCTGTGACCAGGCCCTGGTTCCAGGTGGGCAGTCACACTAGCAGATCACTCTCACTGGTTGCACTGGATTTTTTTAAATGGTAATTCTTAAGGTTAGGCATGCAAAATGGTGCTGATGTGCCGTTATGGGGTGACACTCACATTGGACACAGGACACGTTCAGAGCTGTGGCCTACCTAAGTCCACTGTTGACCCTTAGGCTAAAGAAACTGCAAAAGCAAGAAATTTATAGTTTCAATACAAAGAAGTTCCAGAGTGCCGTTGCAATGGAAGTAGTACAGTGTTGCCATGTTTTTCTCATGGAGGGAGATATGAAATTAGCCAGGAATGGTGCATTTAACAATAAACATAAAGAGATGATTTCTGGACCTAAAAAGGAAGATATGGTGCAAGGTCATTATAAAAATTGGTATGTGAACCGTTGAATAAACAAATATGTAAGCATCTCTTCTCCACCTGGTATTCTAAATTTTCATTGATAAATCACTACACCTCACATGGGCCCATGTATTTGTAATATATTTTTAATCAAACTGTTTACATTGAAAGGAACTTCTGAAAAATATTTGCCTAGGCCTTTGCCCTAGAGCAGTCCTGCCCTCTTCTGCCATTTATTACCTTCAGGTTTTACTTACGCCCCTGCCCCCACTAGCTTTCAACTCACTTTACTTCCTCCCCTTCCCGACCTCGCCTCACCTTCACTACTGCTTGGCTCCATTTTCTAAACCTGTTAGAATCAGAAGTATGGAAACTGAGACACTAGACGGAAAAGTGACTTGCTCAAAGTCAATTAGCTACTAAGAGTTGGGCTCTGATGGGGATATTTCAGGCATATTTTCTGTGGCCATGCCATAGCTGTGTTAGCATCCTCTTCTTGGGGCTCCCAATCACGTGGCACGCAATAGGAAGATATCAGGTCTTCTTTTTAAAGATTCAGATTATTCCAGTTCTAGGATTGTCACTGTGTTAATCTGTACATCCTCTTGCCTGCTAAATTAGGACCCAACAAAAGCTGGCACTGTCGATTTAGCCACGAGATGGCAGCATAAAATCATCAAAGAAGCACTGAGCCTGTCTGCCGGAAAGGAGACAAAGGCGTATATCGGGCAGGACCAGAATCTGATATAAAAGGGAGAAAGTCTGGGCCGGGCGCGGTGGCTCAAGCCTGTAATCCCAGCACTTTGGGAGGCCGAGATGGGCGGATCACGAGGTCAGGAGATCGAGACCATCCTGGCTAACACGGTGAAACCCCGTCTCTACTAAGAAATACAAAAAATAGCCGGGCGAGGTGGCAGCGCCTGTAGTCCCAGCTACTCGGGAGGCTGAGGCCGGAGAATGGCGTGAACCCGGGAGGCGGAGCTTGCAGTGAGCTGAGATCCGGCCACTGCACTCCAGCCTGGGCGACAGCGCAAGACTCCGTCTCAAAAAAAATAAATAAATAAAAAATAAAATAAAAGGGAGAAAGTCTGATTCATACGAGGTTAATATCAGAAGAAAGGGTCAAAGAAAAGTGCTCAACCCCCTCTAATTTGAAGAGCACCCCCCACTAAACAGGAGTCTGTCCTTGGCTTGAGGGCAATGCCATTTAAAGAGGATTTTGATAAAGCCTTCTAATTAGCAGGCTGGTGGGGGCCCTCCAAATCATCACCAGTGAAAAGCAGTTAAAGGGACCAGGACATATTATGAAAAAGAAAATAAAAGACCTGGGGAAGGACTCTTTACAACTCAAAGGGCTGTCTGCAATGGGGGAAGTTGATGAATAGTCTTGTTATGTGTAGCTCTAATAAATAAAGACGTCTGAATACTCTGAGCTGTCCAAAGATGGAACAGTAACACCTCCAGAACTGGTGAATGCCAATCTCTGAAAACCTGCAAGCCAATAGTGTATTTTGTGAGGATCCTACAGAGACAATCAACAGATAGAAAAGTTGTGCTATATTCCTTGTAAGGGTCTTCCAAATAGCCCTAAATCCTATGAACCTCATCACGGTATTTGGGCCATTCCTCTAGCCCTCAAACACACTATTTATGATATCCTTCAAGAGTGTATTAGGATGTTGGGAAAGGTTTTATAGTTTATCGAAAGAGAACAAGGGGTTATACATATTAAAGCTCAGTGAGTGTACTCTTAACAATTGTATACATACTTCACGTCAACATTAAAAATACTGTAAATGGGCTGGGTACGTTGGCTCAGACTTTTAATCTCAGCACTTTAGGTGGCCAAGGCAGGAGGATCTTTTGAGGCCAGGAGTTTGAGATCAGCCTGGGCAAAATAGCGAGACCTCTGTCTCTACAAAAATAAAAAATAAAAAAATTAACCAGGCGTGGTGGTGCATACCCATAGTTCTAGCTTCTCAGGAGGATGAAGCAGGAGGATTGATTGAGCCCAGGAGTTCAAGGATACATTGGGCTGTGATTGCCCTACTGAACTCCAGACTGGATGAGAAAGCAAACACTACCTCAAAAAAATTACAATCTATTAGAAACATCACCAGTGGCTGGGTGCGGTGGCTCACACCTGTAATCCCAGCACTTTGGGAGGCCGAGGCAGGCAGATCACGAGGTCAGGAAATCAAGACCATCCTGGCCAATATGGTGAAACCCTATCTCTACTATAAATACAAAAATTAGCTAGGCATGGTGGCACATGCCTGTAATCCCAGCTACTCAGGAGGCTGAGGCAGGAGAATTGCTTGAACCCAGAAGGCAGAGGTTGCAGTGAGCCAAGATCATGCCCAGCCTGGCAACAGAGCAAGACTCCATCTCAAAAAAAAACAAAAAATTCACCGGCAAACACTAGGGAGAGGGAGGAATTTTATTTCCCAAGGTATCACATTATAATATTTAAATGTGCAGTTTTCATTAAAAAATTACAAGGCATACAAAAAACAGGAAAGTATAGCTAATATACAGAAAAAAGGTAATTAACAAAATGGTCCCTGAGAAAGTACCAACATTAAACTTACTAGACAAAGATTTTAATTAATTAATTAATTTGCTTATTTATTTTCTCATTTTTAGTTTTTCTAGTAGTTCTTTTTCAAATGTATTTTTAGTTCATAAATAATTGTATATATTAATGGGGTAAAATGTGGTATTTTGATATATGCATGCATTGTAGAATAATTAAATCAAGCTACTTACTATATATTTCAACTCACATACTTATTTTATGATGAGAATACTTAAAATTTACTCAGCAGTTTTTGAAATGTACAATACCTTATCACTGTTGTCATCATGCTATGCAATATATCTCAAAAACTTATTCCTTCTCTCTAAAATTTTTATCCTTTGATCAACACATTTTCACCCTCTCTTCAGATTATTAACTACCAGTCTACTCCCCATAAGTTCAAGTTTTGAAAATTACACATATAAGTGAGATAATATAGTATTCATCTTTCTGTGCGTGGCTTAACTTAGTATAATGTCCTCCAGGTTCATATATGTTGTTGCAAATGACAGATTTTCCCTCTTTTTAAGGCTGACTAGTGTTCCATTGTGTATGTATATCACATTTTCTTTATACATTTATTTGTTGATGGGGACTTACATTGATTTCATAGCTTGACTATTGTGAATAATGCTATAATAAACATTGGAGGGCAAATGTCTCTTCAACACACTGATTTCAATTTCTTTGAACAATACCCACAAGTGGGATTGTTGGATCATAAGGTAGTTGTATTTTTAGTGTTTTCACAAGCCTCCGTAATGGTTGTACTAATTTATATTTCCACCAACACTGTATAAAGTTTCCCTTTTCTCCACACTGTCACCAATCCTTAACTTTTGTCTTTTTGAAAATAGTCATTCTAACAGGTGTGAGGCAATATTGCATTGTGGTCATGATTTGCATTTTTCTTTTTTTTTTCTTTTTCTTTATTTTTTTTTTTAATTTTTATTTTTTTGAGACAGAGTCTCTCTCTGTCACCGAGGCTGGAGTGCAGTGGTGCGATCTCAGCTCACTACAACCTCCACTTGCTGGTTTCAAGCGATTCTCGTGCCTCAGCCTCCCAAGTAGCTTGAATAATAGGCACCTGCCACCATGCCCAGCTAATTTGTGTATTTTTAATAGAGACAGGGGTTCACCATGTTGGCCAGGCTCGTCTCAAACTCCTGAGCTCAGGTGATCTGCCCGCCTCGGCCTCCCAAAGTGCTGGGATTACAGGCATGAGCCACTGCGCCCGGCCTTATTTATTTATTTTTTTAGACACAGTCAGGTGTAGGTTCCATCGTGTAATGGTTAGCACTCTGGACTCTTGACACAGTCTCATTCTGTTGCCCAGGCCACAGATAATGCAGTGGTGCCATCTCGGCTTACTGCAACCTCTGCCTCCCAGGTTCAAGGGATTCTCCTGCCTCAGCCTCCTGAGTAGGTGGGATTACAGGCACCCACCACCATGCCCGGCTAATTTTCGTATTTTTAGCAGAGACAGGGTTTCACCATGTTTGCAGGCTGGTTTCGAACTCCTCCAACTTCAAGGGATCCGCCCACCTCGGCCTCCCAAAGTGCTGGGATTACAGGCATGAGCCACCGCAGCCGGCCTGTTGGCCATTTGTAAGTCTTATTTTGAAAAATGTCTATCCAGATTCTGTGCCCATTTTTTAATTGAGCTATTTGTTTTCTTGATATTGAGTTCTTTGAGTTCCTTCTGTATACTGGATATTAACTCCTTACTGGATGTATGGTTTACAAATATATTCTCCTATTCCAAAGGTTGTCTCTCACTCTGATCATTGTTTCCTTGCCTATGCAGAAGTTTTTTAGTTACATGTAATCCCATTTGTCTATTTTCGCTTTTATTCCCTCTGCTTTTGTGTTCATATCTAAAACGTTATTGCCCACACCAATATGATAAAACTTTGGAACAATGATTACAGTTTAAGAGTATTCTGAATTTGACCATGTGTTTACTTTTACTGGTAAGTTTTATACTTTCATATCTTTTCATTTCATTAATTAATGTCTTCTTCTTTCAGATTGGAAAACTTTATTTAGCATTTCCTCTCAGGCAGGCCTTGTGTTGGTGAATTCCCTCAGCTTATGTCTGGGAAAGTCTTTATTTCTCATTTAATTCTGAAAGACAGCTTTGCTGATTATAGTAGTCTTAGTTGACGACTTTTGACTTTAACACTTAGAATATATCCTCACACTCTCTCCTGGCCTGTAAGGTTTCTGCTGAGAAATCTGATGGTAGCCATATTAAAGCTTCCTTGTATGTGATATGCTTCTTCTGCTCCTTTGAGAATTCTTTCTTAGTTTTTGAATTTTGATAATTTGATTATAATGTGTCTTGATGAACTCTTCTTTTGGTTGAATTTAATTGCATATTCCTGAGCTTCTTGTAATTCAATATTCTCTTTTCCCAGATGGGAACTTTTTGGCCATTATTTCTTTAAATAAGCTGTCTGCCTCTTTCTTGCTCTCTTCACTATCTGTAATTTCAGTATGCAAATAGTAATTTTCTTGGTGGTGTCCCATAGACCTGTAGGCTTTCTTAATACCTTTTCATTTTTTTTCTTTTTCTCCTCCAACTGGATGATTTCCAATCATCTATATTTGCATTCACTTATTTGTTATTCTGCTTGATGCAGTCTGCTGTTGAAGTATCTTTGGTATTTTTTACTTCAGTCATCATATTTTTCAGCTTGAAAATTTATCTGGTTCTTTTTTCAAGTTTTGAATCTCTGCCTACCTTCTTGTTTTGTTCATATTCTGTCTTCCTGATCTTTTAAAATTATTTGTTTTTTTGTAATTTGCTGAGCTTCTTTAGAACAATTGTTTTGAATACTTTGTCAGGCAATTCATGTACCTCCAATTCTTCGTGGTCACTCACTGGAAGTTTATTGTGTTTTTCTGGCAATGTCATGTTTCCCTGATTCTTCCTCATCCTTGTAGTCTTGCAAAGGTGTCTGCACTTTTGAAACAGCAGTCACCTCTTTCAGACATTATGGCCTGGCTTTGACAAGGAAAGTCCTTTACCTAAGAAGGAGAAAGGGAGACATACTAGGTGCACTGTGGCACTGGATCTAGACCATAGGAAACCAAATGTGGGGGCATAGTGTGGCTCTGGGTCTGGTGGTGTGGCGGCGGGTGGGAGCTGAGTCTAGTCAGCTCAGGCATGCATGAGTCATTGGCAACTGCATGGTCCTTTGTGTCAAGAGCTGTGGGAGGTTCGCAAAGATTATGAGGGCTGTTGGGGTCCTCAGCTATCTATATGTGACAAACAGCTAGGGTCTGGGGCTGGCAGCAGTGGAGGCCAGAGCCGAAAGTGTGCACATGCTCCACCGTGGAGTCTGGTTGCAGCAGCCTGTTGTAGCCTCACACATGGTAGCAAGAGCTTGGGTCATATGCTGAAGTTGGGCCTGAATGTGAGCGTAGATGTGGTGGTAGGTGCTGCAGGTTGCCCATGCCTGATCACAAAGGCCAGATGCATGGTGGCAACAGGGGTCAGGCTGTCCGCATGTGTGTATGTGGCAACTGCAGGGCTCAACTGGAGGTGGGTAGGCATGTGCAGCATAGTGATAAATGCAGGACCAATGGGGCAGGGCCAGCAGGTTATGCATGAACCACTATAGGAGCCAGGGCTAACAGCATGCAGTAGTCCTGCAGAGATCAATCTTGAGTGTATGTGGGGTCAATTCCTGAGGTGAGGGGCTTTGGGGCTCTTTGCAGGCACAGGTGCAATAGCTGCACTGGATCTCTGGGCCGGATCTCTGGGCCAGAGCACCCATGTAAGTAACATCAGGGGTGGCTTTGGAAAGCATGGTTGTCTTAGGCACCTGGAGTATATGAAGGCCACTGCAGTGGTACCCTGGGCTGGGACAACCACAACAGGAGCAGTTCAGGTGGCTTTGGGGAGGAGCGTGGTTGGTTAGGCACCTAAAGACTTCAAGGCTCCTGGGTTGTGTCACCAGGCTGAGGAAACTGCAGCAATAGCAATCCTGCCCTAGACGGCTCCTGGGAATGGGAAGGGGAGGTGACTCCAGCACCTTAGACTATGAATGTGAAGAAAACTGCAAGGCCTTCAGTAGCAAAAGTGGCAGGGGGGTTTATTGCTGGTGTGCTGGCATTTGTTTTTCTCAGTAGTAAAAGCTGCTATGTTCCTCTGCAGGACAAGCTGCTGGGCTCCACAATTTCAAACACTGAAGAATCCTCAGCAGTTAAGGCTGTGGAGTCTACACAGCAGCTCCAGGGGCTGTTTGCGTCCTCAGTGGAGAAGTCTGCTGCTTTCCCATGTCAGGTAGGCCACTGAGGGTCACAATAACTTGCACCTTTTGACTGATTCTAAAAGAGCTCATGCAGGCCAGGCGCGGTGTCTCACGCCTGTAATCCCAGCACTTTGGGAGGCCAAGGCGGGCGGATCACCTGAGGTCAGGCATTCGAGACCAGCCTGGCCAACACGGTGAAACCCCGTCTCTACTAAAAATACACAAATTAGCCGGGCATGGTGGTGGGCGCCTGTAATCCCAGCTACTCGGGAGGCTGAGGCAGGAGAATCACTTGAACTTGGGAGGTGGAGGTTGCAGTGAGCTGAGATGATGCCATTGCACTCCAGCCTAGGCGACAGAGCAAGACTCTGTCTCAAAAAATAAATAAATAAAAATTAAAATAAAAATAAGGGCCGGGCACGGTGGCTCAAGCCTGTAATCCCAGCACTTTGGGAGGCCGAGACGGGCGGATCACGAGGTCAGGAGATCGAGACCATCCTGGCTAACACGGTGAAACCCCGTCTCTACTAAAAAATACAAAAAACTAGCCGGGTGAGGTGGTGGGCACCTGTAGTCCCAGCTACTCGGGAGGCTGAGGCAGGAGAATGGCATGAACCCGGGAGGCGGAGCTTGCAGTGAGCTGAGATCCGGCCACTGCACTCCAGCCTGGGCGACACAGTAAGACTCCGTCTCAAAAAAAATAAAAATAAAAATAAAAATAAAAATAAAATAAAAATAAAACCTCATCCCTTGTCTTTGTTCTTGGCTGTCTCCAGATATCTCAGGTATGCAGGTTACCACCAGAGATCTGGGTGGGCTGAAACTGAAGCTAGTCATATAGGCAGCGTCCTAAAATACCGGCAAAACTGGTTATATACCTTGCTCTGCTTTGTCTTGCAAGGCAAACTCAAGCTAGGGAGGTCCCTCTCCATGCTGAGCAGTGTCAGCATGGAGGATGGAGTGATGGAGGTAAAATGAAGTTGTTCTTATTACCATTTTTGTGTGGCTCTTTTTGAGTTTTCTCTTCTACTGTATTGTTGTGTCACCTTAAGTGGATCCTAGCCTCTTCCAGAGATATTTTGGTTCATGGATAGTTGCAGAATTGTTCTTCACAGGGAGGGGAAGGCTGAATCTCCTATGCTGACATCATGCTGACCTCACTCCACTAGACAAGGAATTTAAATTAAGTATTTCAAATATGCTCAAAGACTTAAAAGAAACAACAAAGAACTAAAAAACACCGAGAGAATGATGTCTCAACAAACAGAAATTATAAATTAGAAATAGCATTTATAAAAAGGAACCAAATAGAAATTCTGGAGCTGAAAATGCAATAACTGAAACAAAAAATTCATTCTAGGCAATCAACAGAAAATTTGAGCAGCCAATAGAAAGAATCAACTTGAATAGGTCAAGTGAAATTATTCAGTCTAAGGGGTACAAATAAAAAGAATTAAGAGAAATGAACAAAATGTGAGGGACCTATGGGACACCATCAAGATGCCAACATACATAGTATGGAAGTTTCAGGTGGAGATAGAGTGAACTAGCATAAAAAAAATAAAAATAATAAAAGATAATTTTAAAAAGGAGAAATAATGGTTAAAAAAAAAAAACAACTTCCCAAATTTGATAAGACACATTAATCTACACATTTAAAAAAACCTCAGTGAGCCAGGCCAATCCCAGCAGCCCCAGGCTCCAGACCAGCTCACCACTAGGCCAGCCCCATAGTCCCAATCTTCAGTTCCACCCCAGCAATCAGCTGTTCCCTGCAACTGTAGTCATCAGGCTGGCAACTACAAACCCACCTCCAGGCCAGCCCCTGTGGTGCCAGGTTTCAGACTTGCTCCAGCACCATGTCAGCAATGCTGGACTCAAACACCAGGCGGGCACCCACAGACACAGGCTCCAGGCCTGCCCAGCACCAGGCCAGTCCCCTTGACCTCACACTCCAGCTGGACCCTGTGGCTTCATGCTTCAGCAGACCCAGGGTCTAGGCCTTTCCCAGTAGGCCCCTGTGCTGGATTTGCCCCTACGGACACAAGCTTAAAGATTGCCCCAGTGTATCCAGGTCACAGGAACCCTCAAGTCCCCCAAACCCAGGCCAGCCCTCACAGTCTTAGCCTCTAGGCCAGCACCTACACACGCAGGCTCCAGGCTGGGACAAGTGGACGTGAGCTCCAGACTGAGCCTGACAGCCCCGTGCTTAAGACCAGCCCCAGGATCTGCAGGCACGAGGCCAGTTCCCATAGTCCTAGGCTTCAGACTAGACCCTGTGAACCTAGGCTTTACACCAGCCCCAGCACCAGGTTAGCCCAGGTTGATCCCAGTGGAAACAGGCTCCAGAAAACACAAGATCCAGGCTTGTTCCAACAGACCCAGGGTCAAGGCCCACTGCAGTAGACCCCAGTGCCAGGCTAGACCCCATGGACTGAGGCTTCCAGACTATATCTGCAGACATAGGATCCAGGCCAGGCCCTGTGGACCCAGGACCCAGACCTGCACCATGGACTCAGGGTCCAGGCCAGCCCCAGTGCCAAGCCAGTGCTTGTGGACTCAGGCTCCAGGATCATCCCAGCACCTGCCCAGCCCCTGTAGATGTGGGCCTAAGCCCCACCCTACCAAGTGCTAGGTCAGCCTCTGTGGACCAGGCTTCAGGCTTGCCCCTGGAGACACATGTCTCAGCCTCAGACTCATGGACCCAGGCTCTGGGCTCAACAGTGCAGTCCCAATTAACAGGTTCACCCAAGTGGATGCAGGCCCAGACTCAACCCTGCAGGTGTAGGAGTCAGGCCTGTCTACCTACTGACCCAGGCGTAGGCCAGCTTGTTCAAGGACTCCAGCAGCAAGGTTTTCTTCAAATCACGCCTGAGAGCCTGCCGATAATATTTGGATGAGCTGATTGGTGAAGGGCTTTCCCAGGCAAAGCATTCTATAAAAACTGAAACAAGGCCCAAATTGTTCAAATCCACAGACATCAACTGAAGGCAACAAGAAACATGAAACACCAAGGAGACATAACTTCACCAAAAGAACACAATAATCTCTCAGTAGGCCAGGCGCAGTGGCTTACGCCTATAATCTCAGCACTTTGGAAGGCCGAGGCGGGTGGATCACGAGGTCAGGAGTTCAAGACCAGCCTGGCCAAGATGGTGAAACCCCATCTCTACTAAAAAAAAAAAAATACAAAAATTAGCCAGGCATGGTGGCGGGTGCCTGTAATCCCAGCTACTTGGGAGGCTGAGGCAGAGAATTGCTTGAACCCAGGAGTTGGAGGTTGCAGTGAGCCGAGATCATGCCACCGCACTCCAACCTGGGCAACAGAGGAAGAATCCATCTCAAAAATAATAATAATAATAGTTTCTCAGTAGTTGACCCCAAAGAAATGGAGATATACACATTGCCTGGCAAACAATTCAAAATAATTATTTAAGAAAGTTCAGGCTGGCGCAGTGTCTCATGCTTATAATCCCACCACTTTGGGAGGCCGAGGGGTCAATTGCTTTAGCTCAGGAATTCAAGACCAGCCTGGACAACATGGTGAGAACCTGTCTGTAATAAACATACAAAAAAAATTAGTCGGGTTTAATGGTGCACACCTGTAGTCCCAGCTACTTGGGAGGTTGAGGTGGATCACTTGAGCCCTGCGGTGGAGGTTGCAGTGAGCTGAGATCTCACCACTGCACTCCAGCCTGGGTGACAGAGTGAGACCTACCCAGTCTCAAAAAAAAAAAAAAAAAGTTCAACAGCTTAAAGAAAACAATTAAAAGTAATAATGACTAAAAGAAGAAATTTAACTGAGATTGAAATTAATTTTTTAAAAAATCAAACAAATTCTGAAGCTGAAAAGTAAAAGGAATGAAATGAAGAGGAAATCTGTGAACTCATAAGACTAGAAATTTGAAAATATATCATCCGAGGCTAAAGAAGGAAAGGAATGAAGAAAGCTTACTACATTTATGAGATAACATCAAAAGAACAAATATTCAAGTTATGGAAGTTCATTAAAGAGAAGAACAGGCTGGGTGTGGTGGCTCACACCTATAATCCCAGCACTTTGGGAAGCTGAGGCGGGTGGATCACCCGAGGTCAGGAGTTCGAGACCAGCCTGGCCAACATGGTGAAACCCTGTCTCTACTAAAAATACAAAAATTAGCTGGGCATGGTGGCAGGTGCCTGTAATCCCAGCTACTTGAGAGGCTGAGTCAGGAGAATCACTGGAATGCAGGAGGCGGAAGTTGCAATGAGCCGAGATTGCACCATTGCACTCCAGCCTGGGCAACAAAAGCAAAACTGTGTCTCAAATGAAAAAGAGAGAGAGAGAGAGAGAGAGAGAGAGAGAGAGGAAGAAGAAGAAGAAGAAGAAGAAGAAGAAGAAGAAGAAGAAGAAGAAGAAGAAGAAGAAGAAGAAGAAGAAGAAGAAGAAGAAGAAGAAGAAGAAAGGGGAGGAAAGCTTATTTAAAGAAATAATAGCAGAAAAAAATTCAAATTTGGAAAAGATGTAAATATCCAAATACAGGAAGGTCAAAAGTTTCCAATCAGAGTCAATCCAAATATAATAAGACTACATCAAAACATATTATAATGAAACTGTCAAAAATCAAAGACAAAGAAAAAATTCTAAAAGCAGCAGGAAAAAAGAAACAAATAACATATAATGATTTTTCCAATAAGGCTAGCAGGAGATTTCTCAGCAGAGACCTTACAGACCAGAAGAAACTTGGATGAGATATCCAAAGTGCAGAAAGAAAACTGCCAACCAGCAATACTGTATTTGGCAAAGCTGTCCTTTAGAAATAAAGATGAGGTTGGGCACGGTGGCTCACGCCTGTAATCTCAGCACTTTAGGAGGCCAAGGTGGGCAAATCACTAGAGGTCAGGAGTTCCAGACCAGCCTGGCCAACATGGTGAAACCCCGTCTCTACTAAAAGTACAAAAAATCAGCTAGGCATGGTGGCACACACCTGTAATCCCAGCTACTCAGGATGCCGAGGCACAAGAATTGCTTGAACCTAGGAGGCAGAGGCTGCAGTGAGGCAAGATTGCGCTGCTGCACTCTAGCCTGGGCAACAGAGTGAGACTCCATCTCAAAAACAAAACAAAACAAAAGTAAGTGAAAGATCAAATGCTCTAATAGTGTAATGATGGTGGTTTGTAAATCATTTTTATTTTTAGTATGAAGGTTGTAAGACAAAACTATTAAAATAATAGTAGCACCTTGGGAGGCTGAGGTGGGAGGATCGCTTGAGCTCAGGAGTTCAAGACCAGCCTGGGCAACATAGTGAGACCTTGTCTCTACAAGAAATTTTTTTTTAAATTAGGTGGAGTGGTGCCACATGTCTGTGGTCCTAGCTATTTGGGAGGTTGAGGCGGGAAGATTGCTTGAATTCAACAGTTAGAGGATGCAGTGAGCCATGATGGTACCACTGCATGCAGCCTGGGTGACAGAGTAAGACCCTTTCTGAAAAATAATAAAAATAATAATAGCTGCAATAATTTGTTAAGGGATACACAATATAAATATATGTAAATTGTGACATAAAAATTTTTAAATGAGGGAGGAAACAGAATAAAACGTAGAGTTTTTGGGTTTTGGTTTTTTTTTTTGTTTTTTGGTTTTTTTGAGACAAGGTCTCACTCTGTCACCCAGGCTGGAGTGCAGTGGTGCAATCTCAGCTCACTGCAACCTCTACCTCCTGGGTTCAAGCGATTGTCATGCCTCAGCCTCCCAAGTAGCTGGGATTACAGGCACATGCCACCAAGACCGGCTAACTGTTTTTGTATTTTTTGGTAGAGATGGAGTTTCACCATGTTGGCCAGGCTTGTCTCGAACCTGACCTCAAGTGATCCGCCTGCCTCGGCCTCCCAAAGTGCTAGGATTACAGGTGTGAGTCACTGCACCCGGCAAACGTAGAGTATTTTTATGTGTCTAAGTTAAGCTGTTATCAGCATAAAAGAGACTGTTATAACTATAAGAAGTTTTATGCAAGCCTCATGGTAACGACAAAGCAAAAACCTATAGTAGATACACAAAATAGAAAAAGTAAGAAATGAGTCAGACATAGTGGCTCATATCTCTAATCCTAGCACTTTGGGAGGCTGAGGTAGAGTATTCCTTGATGCCAGGAGTTTGAAAGCAGCCTGGGTAACACAGTAAGACCCCCTCTCTACAGAAATGTTTTTAAAAAATTAGCCAGGTTTGGTAGTGCATACCTGTAGTCCTGGCTACTCAGAGGCTGAGGCAGGAGGATTACTTGAGCCCAGGAGGTCGAGGCTGTGGTGTGCCATGAGCATGCCACTGCACTCCAGCCTGGAAAACAGAGTAAGACCCTGTCTCAAAAAATAAATAAATAAATAAATAAATAAATAAATAGTAAGGAATGAAAGCATGCTAATAGATAAAATCATATAATTACAAAGGAAGAAAAGACAAGAAGAAAGAAACAAAGGATCTACAAAATAACCAGAAAATAACTAACAAAATGGCAGTAGTAAGTCCTTACCTATGAATAATTACCCTAGTGTAATTGGATTAAATTCTCCAGTCAAAAGAAAGAGTGGCTGAATGAGTTTTTTTACAGCCAAGAAAAAAAAAAAAAAAAAAAAGCCCCAGCTATAGGCTACCTACAATAAATGCACTTTACCTGTAGGAAAAAACACACAGTAAGGGGATGGAAAAAGATATTCTATGCAGATGGAATCAAAAGAGAGCAGAGCACACTGTATTTATATTAGACAAAATAGACTTGAAGTCAAAAACTATAAAAAGAGACAAGGGAGATCACACTGTAATGATAAAGGGGTCAGTTCATTAAAAGGATATAACAAATATAAATGTACATGTACCAGCCGGGCATGGTGGCTCATGCCTGTAATCCCAGCACTTTGGGAGGCCTAGGGCAGGCAGATCACTTGAGGTCAGGAGTTTGAGACCAGCCTGGCCAACATGGTGAAACCCCATCTCTACCGAAAATACAAAAATTAGCCAGGTGTGGTGGTTTACACCTGTAATCTCAGCTACTTGGGAGGGTAAGACAGGAGAATTGCTTGAACCTGGGAAGTAAAATTTGCAGTGAGGCGAGATCTCACCACCGCACTCCAGCCTGGGTGACAGAGCGAGACTCAGTCTCAAAAAAAAAAAAAAGCATACACACACACACACACACGCACACACACACACACGCACCTAATATTGGAGCACTTAAATATATGAAGCAAATGTTAATAGATCTGAAGAGAGAGACAAACTATAATATAATAAAAGTAAAGAACTTCAATAACTCACTTTCAACAATGAACACATTCTATAGAAAGTAAATCAATAAGGAGACATAGGACGTTGTTTTGAGACCCCCCCCCCACCAGTTAAATTAAGGTTCCAGTACTAGAGTGGCTAGCAACCTTGACCTAGGGGAACATGAAAGGGAGTCAGACATGGGTGTTTACAGTGTGCCTTTCGTGGGATACTTCTTTTACCTGGTTGACAGCCTAATGCCTAGCTGTCTGACCTGTAACCAGGGGAGTGCCCTCACACAGGAAACTTGTTTATACTGGTAGAGACCAGACCACGGTGACTGTTGTCTGACTTGTGTACAATTTATGCCATGCTTGCCATCACTCTGCTACTGGGAGCCAGATATGATTTTCTCGCCAGCATCCTGCGCAAAACTCAGCCTGGAGCAGCCCCAAGTTCTTCAGGTGGAAGGTAAAAAATCAATACATACCACAGTAGGAAACAAGTTCAAAGATTTTTACTTAGATTCTGGTCAGGTGGCCAGGCATGGTGGCTCATGCCTGCAATCCTAGCACTTTGAGAAGCCGAGGTGGGTGGATCACTTGAGGTCAGGAGTTCCAGACCAGCCTGGCCAACATGGTGAAACCCCATCTCTGCTAAAAATACAAAAATTAGCCGAGTGTGGTGGCGCGTGCCTGTAATCCCAGCTAATCAGGACACTGAGGCAGGAGAATCGCTTGAACCCGGGAGGTGGAAGCTGCAGTGAGCTGAGATTGCACCACTACAGTCCAGACTGGGTGACAGAATGAGACTCCGTCTCAATAAATAATAATAATATTAAAATAAAATTATATTCAAAATAGATATTGAGGCAACATAAAATTTTAAGAATTTTCTACAATCCACCCATTCGTGCCTCAGCATTATATTTTAAGTCTAAAGCAGCTGTAGTTGAATGGTGAAGATATATTAACTTTAAGGAGAAAGAGAGGTTGTCGTGGTTATATTTGCAAGGTGAGAAACTGTGGTGGAAAGCTGGAGGGTGGTAGTAGAAAAAGACATCAGGGAGTGGGTAATCCTCCCCTAGGGTGTCAAAGGGTTGATGAATATAGGGGCTGGTGTTTCCTGGGGAAAGTATTAATCTCCATTAATTTTAGTAACATGTATCAGAGTCCCTTGTAGGTATGAGAGTGTGAGGGTAACAGAGAGCAAGAAACATACTAGAATCATGGACTAAGCAAAAAAAAGTCCTACGTCCATTTGTGTCTTAGGAGAAGCAGTCCATGGACATCACTAGAGTGCAGGTTTAGTGCAATTGGGGAAGTACTCTGCAGCACAGAGGCAGAGTCATTCCCAACACCGAGGTCTTGAGTTGGGTGATACTGTCTGCGGCAATGTCATACCCAGCAGTAAAGTTTTGAGTTGGGGCAATTTCCTCTGAAGCTATGTCATCTCCATAGGTGAGATTTTGGGCCAAGACAAGGTATCTAGGATATGGGACTGGGTATCCTTTACAAGTGGGTACCCACTCAAGTACATGTGGGCCTCAGCATTTTTCATGTTTACTTGAAACAGTCATCTACTGGAGGGTTTGGGCCTCTGGTTCTAAACCAATTAAAGCACCCAAACCACTGGTAAGAAGACCAACAATCAACAGAATAGTGTGCAGTTGCACCTGATAGAGTTTTGTTTTAGGTGGAAATTTAGGTTCAAATGGTACCCTATCGTATGTGAAGCTGTCTGGTCTATGGGAAAAGCTATGGTTAATGAGTCTGAGAAGAGTAAGTGTCTTCGATCTGGTCTCCAGCCTTTATGGGGTGGGAGTAAGATAAAAAAATTATTTCAAAAAATAGACTAAGGCCTGGGGCAAATTAGAGAGCTTTAGGAGTGTATTTGTTGGACTGGAATTTGAAAAGAAATTGTTGCCAGGTGCGGTGGCTCACGCCTGTAATACCAGCACTTTGGGAGGTCGAGGCAGATGGATCGCTTAAGGTCAGGAGTTCGAGACCAGCCTGACCAACATGGTGAAACCCCGTCTCTACTAAAAATACAAAAAAAACTAGCCAGGCATTGGTGGCGGGCACCTGTAATCCCAGCTACTCAGGAGGCTGAGGCAGGAGAATCACTTGAACCCAGGAGGTGGAGGTTGCAGTGAGCTGAGATCATGCCAATGCACTCCAGCCTGGGCAACAAGAATGAAACTCCGTCTCAAAAAAAAAAAGAAAAGAAAAGAAATTGTTTGAGGACATCATTGTGTCGCCCAATTAAATCAATTATTTGGAACCTATCAGTGCATAAAAGTTTAATTGAGTGTTTAATGCCTTTTCCAAGAGCCCAGCATGGTATAGTATAACAAGTAAAATTTGTGTTTTGGTTAATATTACTAAAGTCTGTAACTCTGAAGGGAATAAGGAGTGTCCTAGCAAGGTCTTGCATTGTGGCCTTAGTATAGGTGAAGATGGGTGATTTTGATTTATAATTTGAGTGTTTGTGCAGCAAGAGGTTCCCAGAGTTGAACCTTGAAGGGAACAATTATTAGGTAATGGCCTAATAATTTATAGTAAATATGAAGATGAGATCATTTGTTGATTAGGGCATCTAGTGCTAAGATGACTGCTTGAAGTTTGGCTAAGTGTGTTGTTCCTTAGGCCTGGTCCTTCGTTAGGGACATCCAGGCTAAGGGATAGAAAAAATAACATTTCATTAAGCTGTGTCATGTATGATAGTTAGAAGTGCTGTTTGCTGAGTCTGAACTCCCATTGCTGTTCACTCAGTTTATCCCAAGGGACTTCCTAGGTACTCCAGAAGTCTGGGAGAGGAATAATGTCCTTTAGCACCCCGGAATTTGTCAAGGGACAAAGGACAGGAGAAGCCACCCCTTTCTGCAGGTGGAATATACCAGAAGGCCCAGGTTTGGCTCAATTCTGTCTCAAGGAGGCCTCAGTAGCCAGGCCAAGCTTGTGAGGTGCTCACTCCATGACCCAAAGGATAATGGACAGCTGGGTATGGAAGATCACAGGGTCACAGGCTCAGGGTCCATGAGAGCCTCTATTTGTTTTATTTTATTTTATTTATTTATTTGAGACTGAGTTTCACTTTTGTTGCCCAGGCTGGAATGCAATGGCATGATCTCGGCTCACTGCAACCTTCGCCTCCTGGGTTCAAGTGATTCTCCTGCCTCAGCCTCCCAAGTAGCTGGGATTACAGGTATGCGCCACCACACCCAGCTAATATTGTATTCTTTTAGTAGAGATGGGGTTTCTCCATGTTGATCAGGCTGGTCTCGAACTCCCGACCTCATGTGATCCGCCTGCCTCAGCCTCCCAAAGTGCTGAGGTTACAGGCGTGAGCCACCATGCCCAGCTATTATTTATTTGTTTATTTATTTCTTGAGACACTCTTGCCCTGCCACCCAGGCTGGAGTTCAGAGGCTCGATCTTGGCTCATTTCTACCTCTGCCTCCTGGGTTCAAGTGATTCTCATGCCTCAGCCACCCAAGTTGCTGGGACTACAGGCGTGCACCACCATGCCCAGCTGATTTTTGTATTTTTAGTAGAGATGGGGTTTCACCATGATGGCCAGGCTGATCTCGAACTCCTGACCTCAAGTGATCTGCCTGCTTCAGCCTCCCAAAGTCCTGGAATTACAAGTGTGAGCCACCACACTTGTTATTAGAAATAAAGTGAAAGCCTTTATTTCTAGGACAGCCCAGTTAGCCAGCCGTGTGTTATTTTAATGGTGCATAGCATGAGAATTTCTTGCACTGGAAGCCCTGAAGTAACTAATGACTATCATGAGTGGTCCAGAGACTCCAGGAGGCATGAAAAAGGTTGCTGTGAACAAGTTTTTTGAAAGCACTAACAGGAGTGATGGTTAATTTTAATTTATAAGTTAAAAATGACATTGGACTTATATATACTTATTGAGTGTGTCAGATGAATCTCCTTGAAAAAGGATGTCATTACTGTAATGGCATACTTGTGTTCCTGGAGAAAGGTACATGCCATCAAAATGTTATCTGCACAGCCTGTCCTAAGCAAGCAATCTCTGAGGAAACTTGTTACCACTAGATCAACCTTAAAAGTAATTGTCAAGGAAGTTCTAAATCTAGGAAAAAAAAAAAAAAAGACATTTGCCATCGTAAAAACATGAAAGGATAAAACTCACTGGTAAAGTAATCATCACACAAAGAAGGAAGAAGGCGGCCTCAAATTATACCATTGCAGAAATCCACCAAACCGCAACAATAAGCAATAGGAGAAAACCTAAGGAACAAAGAATATATAAACAGCCAGAAAACAATTGACAGTATGACAGGAACAAAACCTCGAGCATCAAAAATAACCTTGAGGCCGGGTGCGGTGGCTCACGCTTTTAATCCCAGCACTTTGGGAGGCTGAGGCGGGCAGATCACCTGAGGTCGGGAGCTCATGACCAGCCTGACATGGAGAAACCCCGTCTCGACTAAAAATACAAAATTAGCCAGGGTGGTGGCACAAGCCTGTAATCCCAGCTACTCGGGAGGATGAGGCAGGAGAATCTCTTGAACCCGGGAGGCGGAGGTTGTGGTGAGCCAAGATCGCACCATTGCACTCCAGCCTGGACAACAAGAATGAAACTCCATCTCAAAATAAATAAATAAATAAACAAATAAATAAATAATTACTAGATATAAAGAGATAGACTAATACAATAATAGTGGGGAAATTAAACAATCCATTTGCAACATTAGACAGATTATCTAAACAGAATATCAACAAAGAAGCGTTGGATTTCAACTGCACTCTATACCAAATTGACCTAACAGATGTTTACAAAACATTCTATCTAGCAACTGCAGAATATATATTCTTTTCATCAGCACATAAAACATCCTCCAGGATAGACCATATGGTAGGCCACAAAGCAAGACTCAACAAATTTTTTAAAAATCGAAATCAGATTGGGTATCTTCTTAGACCACAATGAAATAAAACTAGAAATCAATACCAGGAGGAACTTTGGGAACTATACAAATACATGTAAATCAAACAAAATGCTCCTGAATAGCCATTGCATCAACAAAGAAATTAAGATGAAAATCAGGTTCTGATTCAAGATGGCTGACTGGAAGCCGCCAGTGGGCACCTCTCTCATGGAGAGGAGTTAAAATAGTGAGTAAATACTCACATTTCAAGTGGATCATGTAAAAGAGCATGCTGAAATTCACCAGAGAAGCAATAGGAACCATGGAGAACACAGGAGAATGAAGCTGGGCACTATGCTTAGCCAGGATGGATGTGGAGCCAAGAGAGGCTTCCTAACATGGGAGACGGGCGAGTGAGTGAGAGATTCAAGGGGTTCCACATCTCCACCCTGGACCATTACAATCCAAGTCATGGAAGAGCCCCCTTGACTCCCCTCAGGTCTCCAGACTATCACAGGGAGCCACCTGGAGACTGAGCAGAGGTACCACTCAAGCCCATGTGGAATTCAACAGACTTTTGATCCCCAAGCAGCCTTAAGCCAGGTGCTGCTGCACTGCCAAGGAGGGAGGTCAGGCATTTTCACATGCTCCTAGGACAGATACCATGGCCATGGTAAGAAGGAATGGGTACATGACAAACCACATGGCTCCCACCTCTGCTGCACCCTGCCAAACAGGGCTTGCCTGCTTTGGGGGCAGAATGCCAACAAACCAACCCTGCCCCCAACTTAACATTTCGGGCACAGTTCAACTCCCAAAGGTCCCCAGCTCCCAGAAGCCACCGATAGGCCCTCTGTAGCCTCTGCTACTGCTGCCTTAACCCCTGCCACCCACAGGTCAAGGAAGAAATGAGGAGGCAGGAAACTTTTGTGCACCCCAGTCGTGATGCAGAGGAGTGGGCAGGCTGCACATTGCATGATCCCTCACCTCCATGGCTCCCCACCCTCACCTCCATGGCTCCCCACCAGACATCACATGCCTGCTTCAATGAAAGTGCCCCAGCACAGCACAGCACAGCACAGCTGCCCTGCTCTTGCCTGAACACTTGGCATTCCTCTGAGGGCCCAAATCCCAGAGGTCACTGTTAGGCCCTTCCAAGTTGCTGCCACTGCTGCCTCTGCTCCTGCTGCCTGCAGGCCAGGGAGGGAGTGGGAGGTTGGGCACTATTGAACACCCGTAAGACAGAACCAAGGCTCCTCAGGACTTAGCATGTCCTCCTAGGATTGTCTTGGAGGGGACCAGCTGTGCAGATGCCATGGAGGTGGTACTGATCTTTGTATGCAGCCTGCTGGTCCCCGTGGTCCTGGCCAGTGCAGCTAAGAAGGAGAAGGAAATAGATCCTTTTCATGATAACTACCAGACCCTGAGGATTGGGGGACTGGTGTATGATATGGTCCTCTTCCTGCTTGTGAGCCTCCATAGAGTCTTGATTTGTTGCCCAGGCTGGAGTGCAGTGGCAGGATCTCACACTGCAAC
This sequence comes from Theropithecus gelada, assembly GCF_003255815.1. Taxonomy (NCBI): domain Eukaryota; kingdom Metazoa; phylum Chordata; class Mammalia; order Primates; family Cercopithecidae; genus Theropithecus; species Theropithecus gelada. Next base: position 80,134,953 of record NC_037689.1, on the reverse strand, counting down.
CACTGCTTTCTGGGTTCAAGTGATTCTTGTGCCTCAGCCTCCCGAGTAGCTGGGATTACAGGTATGCACCACCATGCCCCACTAATTTTTGTATTTTTAGAAGAGACAGGGTTTCACCATGTTGGCCAGCTGGTCTTGAACTCCTGACCTCAAGTGATCTGCCCGCCTTGGCCTCCCAAAGTGCTGGGATTACAGGCGTGAGCCACCATGCCCAGTCGAACCTCCATCATCTAAGTCACAGATGTAAGTGCAGTTTCAATCAGAAGCCCCAGGATCCAGGAGATGAGGAAGCTCAGGTGGAGAACTTCATCATTGCAAATGCAAAAGAGCCCCAGATAGCAAAAATCTGAAGTGCAGCCCACAGATAGGCAGCCTCTGGAACCAGAAGGTAGCTGCTTGAACCTTTAGATGCAAATGTCGATGCTTAAGAAAACCGGCCACTGTAGCAACAGGTATTTTCCCAGGAGAAGGCAAGAACTTGTGCATCTCCCTGTGCCCATCCCTATCGCTTCTAACAACATTCTTCAACCTAATGATGCAACTAACATTTGCCTCCCTCATGCATCCTGTGGTCTTGCCCAACTCCTGTTACGTGTCTGTGTATGTGCATGTTTGTCGACTGTGGTCTTCATGGCTACTTGTTCATGGATGATATTATGTTAGTCAACTGTGGAGACTCACTTTTCCAGGCAGGAGAGGAGCCATGTCACCATTGATCCCTCCCTGCCACCATGAGCCTCCATCATCTCCTGTTTCTAGGCGTTCACTTATTCCATGAGAGACCAACCCATTTTCTTGATTTAGGGGGATGGGTTTGGGTAGGAGCATGGGCAGGAATCTCCAATTATCCTAGGACCTGGGGAGGTTTGCATCACCGCCATTATAATTCCTCATGGACCCTCTTCACTCCTCTACAAGAAACTCGCTTCCTTATTTCACCCTCACATGAGTCTACCCTGAAGGTCTCTTAGTATTAATAATTGGAGATTCAAAGCAAGGAGCCGGTGAGCCCAGCCATTGCCTTCAGGCGAGCTACTCCCTTTCATGATCATTTTTTTTTTCCAGGAGGGTTCCACTGAGAAGTCTGCATCAACCCTGCCCTTCTGCAGAGTTCCCAGTGATTTTAGGCTAAGGGCTTCTACTCTATCCCTGGGGAATGTGCCCCTTGTGTATCTTCTCAGCAATAACCCCATGGGCGCTGGGACTCTACCCCTTTCCAACCTTCCCTGCTTCTGAGATTTCAATCTACAAGCCAGGCCATCAGGATGCAGACTCCTATACATAAAGTTGGGTATCTGGCAGGTGATGGCTGAGGGACCCCCATTCTGTTGGGGCCAACACACTGGGATGGGCAGAGTGAGAGTAGGAGTCCTTTGTTCACTCACTGCCCATGTTCCCTTGGTCAGACAACAGAGACAAATCCTGCATTTTTTGCTCTGCCTGTCAGTATTCAGAGTTGTGAGTGAGGAGGGTTAGAGATCTGGAAGACTGTATAGCCCTACTGTGGAGGGAACAGCAAGAGGTCAGAGGTTACAATAAGAATAGTGACTCAAACCAGTTTCTGCCCCTACTGTCCTCCATGTTCCTGTGGAAACCAAACAAACTGCTGCTATGACCATACTTCTGTTCTCTCTATTGTGATCTATTCTCTCAACAACAGAAAAAAGACATAAAATATTGTTTCCAAAAGAAAGACACAACCTGCAGCCACAATGCAAAGGAGCAGGCAGACTACACCCGGTGTAAACCCATGTTTCCATGGCTCCATGCAAGGTAAGGCTTGCCTCACCTGTTACCAGTAACAGGCCCCACATGCACCTACCCCACCCTTGCCTGAATGATGTGGCTTTGGGTGAACTCCCAGAGGCTGCCAACTCCCAGAGGCCGCCGATAGGCCCTCCGCACCCTCTGCCACTGCTGCTTCTGCCCCTTCTGCCCACAGGCCAGGGCAACAGGCACCTTCATAGGCCCCAATAGTGAAATCCAGAACTGCTTCTGTGGAGGAAAGTGCAAGTAGGCCACATGCTCCACAGCTGCCAGTCTTTATTGCCTCAGAAGAGGGGGCCTGCCCTCCCCACTGAAAGCCTAACAGCACAGCCACCCTGCTCTTGCCAGACCACTTCAACTGCAGCCCAGCCCCCATAGGCCTGTCATCTCCCTGACCCTGCCTGAGAGTTCTGCCAGTGACCCAGGGACCAGACTACCATTCTCTCTCATAGCCAGCACCTGAAATCTGGGCTGACTGACACAGTCCTGGTCCAGCCCCTTTCAGACTCATACATGCCATTCAATGGGCCATGTTGGGGCCTGACAATAGGGGAGTCATCTAATCTAGTCCACTGCTGCTGGCATCTGACCACCCCCACCCCCAGGGTCGGAGATTGGACCAGCCCAACCAGCCAACATCACCACAACTGACACTCACATACACAGGCCAAATGGCAGAGCCACTACTCCTTTCTACATGAAGCAGCAGGGTTGCTCCATCAGAGAACAGGCAAGCCATAAATCTGTCTGTATTGAGCTGAGTGAAGAGGTTCCATCCCCAAACCACTCCAGTGGAGAACTCTGGGTCAGGTAATTTCCATGGCTCTCAGCTACACTGTGGCCTGGAGATAGAAAACTGCATCTGAAAGGAGAGTCATTAGCACCAGGACAGGGGTGTAAAGGAGAAACAGATCACATTCCTGCATATCTAAGGTGTGAAGTCAGTGCAGCTTCCTTACCCCCTGCAGAGACCTTGGTGCATCTCACCAGGAGCTCCCCCAGTCACCCCAGTCGGGGCTGGTGCCTTCACTTGTCATTGGGATATTAGTGGGCAAGGCAGAGCTGATGCCTTTGCTTGTCATTGGGGTATTTATGGGCAAGCCAGGAGCGATTCCATACACAGTTGCTTGTGCCCCAGCTGGGTCTTTGTTAGTGCCACTTACTGGCCTGCAGGTCTAACTGCACAGCCCAATAAAAACCTACTAACAAAAGTGCACAAAGGCAAAGAATTTACCCAACATACACTACAGTCACACTCTCTAGAGGAAATATATGTGTGTGTGTATACGCACACATATATATGTATACACACACACACATATATATAGGAAAAAAATCTCACCTGAATGAAAATAAATTAAAAAAGAAGTGGCAGCCTCTCTAGGTGAGAAGGAACCAGCATAAGAATTCTGTCACCATGAAAAATCTGAATGTTGTAATGCCACCAAAGGATCACTCTAGCTCTCTAGAAACAGTTATTAATGAAAGTGGAAACTCAAAAATGACAGATAAAGAGATCAAAGCATGGTTTGCAAGGAAGTTCAATGAGATCCAAGAGAAGGTTGGAAATCAACACAAAGAAACAATGAAAGCAATCCAGAAAAGGAAGGAAGATATTAATTTATTTTTTAAAAAAACAGAACTTCTAAAAATGAAAAATTCATTTGAGGAATTTCAAAATGCAATTGAAAGCTTTAACAATAGACCAAGCAGAAGATGAAGATAGGTCTTTTTTTTTTTTTTTTTTTTTTTTAATTTTGTAGGGATGGGATTTCACAATGCCGCCCAGGCTAGTCATAAACTCCTGGACCCAAGAGATACTCCTGCCTCAGCCTCCCAAGTGCTGGGAGTACAGGCATGATCCACCACACCTGGTAAAAGATAGGTCTTTCAAATGAACCCAATCAGACAAAAATAAAGAAAAAGTAATTTTATAAAACAAACAAAGCATTTGAGAAATATAGAATTATGTATAATTCAAGAAAACTTCCTTCACCTTTCTATGGAGGTAGACAGCCAGATACAGGAAATTCAGAGGACACCTATGAAATACTATACAAGGGGAAACATTAGCAAGGCATATAGTTATCAGACTATCCAAGGCCAACACTAAAGAAAAAATCTCCTTTTTTGGGTTTTTTTTGTTTGTTTTCTGAGACAGAGTCTTGCTTTGTCGCCCAAGGCTAGAGTGCAGTGGCACGATCTTGGCTCACTGCAACCTCTGCCTCCTGGGTTCAAGCAATTCTCCTGCCTCAGCCTCCCAAGTAGCTGGGATTACAGGCACGTACCACCATGCCTAGCTAATTTTTGTATTTTTAGTAGAGATGGGGTTTCGCCATGTTGGCCAGGCTGGTCTCGATCTCTTGACCTCGTGATCCACCTGCCTCAGCCTCCCAAAGTGCTGGGATTACAGGCATGGGCCACCATGCCCAGCCCAAGAAAAAATCTTAAAGGCAACTAGAGAAGAGTCAAATCACCTTAAAGGAAAACCCATCATACCATCAGCCGACTATTCAGTTGACCATCTACAAGTCAGAAAATACTATGGGCCTATTTTTACCCTCCTTAAGGAATAAAAATCCAACCAAGAATTTTATACCCTTCCAAACTAAACATCACAAATGAAGGAGAAATCAAGTCTTTCCCAGAAAAGCAAACACTGAAGGAATTTGTCACCTCTACATTGGTCCTACAAGAAGTTTTCAAAGGAGTTCTAAACATGGAAATGAAAGGATGATACCATCATAAAAGGACACATAACCACAAGCTCACAGATCTCATAAAACAACTGAAAAATTAAAACTCCAAAACAACTAGCTAACAACACTATGACAAAAACAAAATGTCATATATCAATGCTAACCTTAAATGTAAAGGGTTGAATGCTCCTCTTAAAATATACAGATTGGACTGGGTGCAGTGGCATATATATATACAAAGTAGCAAATTGGGTAATAAAACAAGACCCGACTATCTTCTGCCTAAAAGAGACCCACTTACTGGCCAAAGATACCTTCAGACTCTAAGTAAAAGGATGGAAAAAGTAGAATGATTTATAATCCTTTGGGTATATACCCAGTAATGGGATTGCTGGGTCAAATGGTATTTCTAGTTCTGGATCCTTGAGGAATTGCCACACTGTCTTCCACAATGGTTGAACTAATTTACAGTCCCACCAGCAGTGTAAAAGCATTCCTATTTCTCCACATCCTCTCCAGTATCTGTTGTTTCCTAACTTTTTAATGAGCACCATTCTAACTGGTGTGAGATGGTATCTCATTGTGCTTGATTTGCATTTCTCTAATAAACAGTGATGATGAACTTTTTTCATATGTTTGTTGGCTGCGTAATGTATTCTTTTGAGAGGTGACTGTTCATTTTGTTTGCCCACTTTTTTATGGGATTGTTTGTTCTTTTCTTGTAAATTTGTTTAAGTTCTTTGTAGATTCTGGATATTAGCCCTTTGTCAGATGGATAGATTGCAAAAATTTTCTCCCATTCTGTAGGTTGCCTGTTCACTCTGATGATAGTATGCACACATATGTTTATTGTGGCACTGTTCACAATAGCAAAGATTTGGAACCAACCCAAATGTCCATCAGTGATAGACTGGATATAGAAAATGTGGCACATAGGCCGGGCGCGGTGGCTCAAGTCTGTAATCCCAGCACTTTGGGAGGCCGAGGCGGGTGGATCACGAGGTCAGGAGATCGAGACTATCCTGGCTAACATGGTGAAACCCCATCTCTACTAAAAATACAAAAAACTAGCCGGGCGTGGTGGCGGGCGCCTGTAGTCTCAGCTACTTGGGAGGCTGAGGCGGGAGAATGGCGTGAACCCGGGAGGCGGAGCGTGCAGTGAGGAGATCACGCCACTGCACTCCAGCCTGGGAGACACAGCGAGACTCCGTCTCAAAAAAAAAAAAAAAAAAAAAGAAAATGTGGCACATATACACCATGGAATACTATGCAGCATTCAAAAAAATGAGTTCATGTCCTTTGCAGGGACATGGATGAAGCTGGAAACCATCATTCTCAGCAAACTATCACAAGAACAGAAAACCAAGCACTGCATATTTTCACTCGTAAGTGGGAGTTGAACAATGAGAACACATGGACACAGGGATGGGAACATCACACACCAGGGCGTGTCAGGGGGTGAGGGGCTAGGGGAGGGATAGCATTAGGAGAAATACCTAATGTAGATGATGGGTTGATGGGTGCAGCAAACCACCATGGCACGTGTATACCTATACCTATGTAACAAACCTGCACATTCTGCCCCTGTACCCCAGAACTTAAGATATAGTAAAAAAAAAAAAAAAAAAAATTAAAATAAAGAAACAAAAAAATGAAGAAAAAAAACAAATGGAAAAAGATACATCACACAAATGAAAAAAAAAAAAAAAAAAAACAAGAAAAAAAGAAAGCAGGAAAAACTATTTTCATACCAGGTAAAAGAGACTTTAAAACAAGAACAGTAAAAAATAAAAGACAAAGAGGGGCATTATATAATACTAAAGATTTCAGCATGGCAAGGAGATTGGACAATCTCAAATATATATTCATTCAATACTGGAGCACCCAGATTCCCAAAGCAAATACTAATAGTCCTAAGAAAACAGATTTATAGGAATAAAATAATAGTGGGAGACATCAAAACCTCACTAACATCACTACACAAATCATCAAGATAGAAAATCAACAAAGAAGGCCAGGTGTGGTGGCTCATGCCTGTAATTTCAGCACTTTGGCAGGCTGAGGTGGGTGGATCACCTGAGGTCAGGAGTTCAAAACCAGCCTGACCAATATGATGAAACCCCATCACTACTGAAAATACAAAAATTAGCCAGGCATAGTGGCATGTGCCTGTAATCCCAGCTACACGGGAGGCTGAGGCAGGAGAATTGCTTGAAGCTGGGAGGCAGAGGTTGCAGTGAGCTGAGATCGTGCCATTGCACTCCAGCCTGGGCAACAAGAGCAAAACTCCATCTCAAAAAAAAAAAAAGAAAAGGAAAGGAAAGAAAATCAACAAAGAAACTCTGGACATAAACTATAGACCAAATGGACCTAATAGACATTTACAGGACATTTCAGCCAATGACTTCAGAATATACATTCTTCTCATTTGTGCATGTAACATTGTCTAAGATTGACCACATGCCTCATTATAAAGCAAGTCTCAACAAATTCAAATAAATCAGATTTATATCAAGCATCTTCTCAGACCACAGTGGAATAAAATTAGAAACCAATACCAAGAGGTGTGTTCAAAATTATGCAAGTACATGGAAACTAAACAACTTTTTTTAGAGTGACTCCTGGATAAATAATAAAAACAAACAAGAAATAAAAAGAAGTTCTTTGAAATGAATGAAAAAATAGAGATACAACATACCAAAACTTCCACAATGCAGCAAAAGCAGTAATAGGAGGAAAGTTTATAGTATTAAGCACGTACATCTCATGTTCTTTGCAGGGAGATGAATGGAGCTAGAAGCCATTATCCTTAGCAAACTAACACAGGAACAGAAGACAAAATTCTGCATGTTCTCACTTATAAGTGGGAGCTAAATGATCAGAACACATGAACACATAGAGGGGAGCAACACACACTGGGGCCTATCAGAGGGTGAAGGGTGGGAAGAGGGAAAGGTTCAGGAAAAACAACTAACGGGTACTAAGCTTAATACCTGGGTGATGAAATAATCTGTACAACAAACCCCCATAACACAATTTCACCTATGTAACAAATCTGCACATGTGCCCCTGAACTTAAAAGTAAAACAAACAAAAAAAAAACATAAAACAATTAGAAAGATCTTATACTAACAATGTAATATTACACCTCAAAGAACCGGAAAAACAAGAACCAATCAAAATCAAAGCTGGCAGAAAATAAATGAAAAAGATCAGAGCAAAACTAAATGAGATTGAAGCCAAAAAAGAACGATACACAGAATCAATGAAATTAGAGGTTGATTCCTTGAAAGAATTTAAAAAATTGAGAGACCATTAGCTAGGCTAACCATGGAAAAAGGAGAGAAGATTCAAATTAGCAAATTTAGAAATGATAAAGGTGACATTATTACTGGTAGCACAAAAATACAACAGATCATCAGAAACTACTATGAACACCCCTATGCATACAAACTAGATAACCTAGAGGAAATGGATAAATTCCTGGAAACATACAGACTCCCAAGATTGAACCAGGAAGAAATAGAAATCCTGAAGAGACCAAAAACAAGTAATGAAATTGAAACAGTAATAAAAAAAAAAAAAACTTCCAAAAACAACAACAAAAGCCCAAGGTTAGCTGAATTCACAGCTGAATTTTACCAGATACAAAGAATACTTGGTACCCATCTTAATGAAATTATATCAACAACTTGAAAAGAAGAGATCGCTCCCTAATTCATTCTATGAATCCAGGGTCACCCTGATACTAAAGCCAGGCAAGGTCACAGTAAAAAAAGAAACCTACAGGCCAATACGCCTGATAAACATAGATGCAAAAATCCTTAACAAAATTCAAGCAAACCAAATCCAACAGCACATCAAAAAGATAATTCATCATGATCCCATGGATTTGTTTCAGGGATGCCAGCACTGTCCAACATATGCAAATCACTAAATAAATTCACCACATAATCAGAACTAAGAATAAAAACTGTAGATGATCATCTCAATAGATGTAAGAGGATTTGATAAAATCCAATATCCCTTCATGCTAAAAGTCCACAACAAACTAGGCATTGAAGGAACATACTTCAAAACAATAAGAGCCATATATGATAAACCCACAGACAATATTATATTCAATGGAGAAAATTTGAAAGCATTTCCCCTAAGATCTGGAACAAGATGAAGATCTACACTATCATCGCTCTTTTTCAACATGGTTCTGTAAGTCCTAGCCAGAGAAATCAGGAAAGAGGAAGAAATAAATGGCATTCAAATCGGAAAAGAGGAAGTCAAAGTATCTCTTTGTTGATGACATTATTTTATACCTATAAATTGACTCCTCTAAAAGACTTCTAGACTTGATGAACTACTTCAATAAATTTGCAGAATACAAAAGTAATGGGCCAGGTGTGGTGGCTCATGACTGTAATCCCAACACTTTGGGAGGCCAAGGCAGGCAGATCACGAGGTCAAGAGTTTGAGACCAGCCTGGCCAACATGGTGAAACCCTGTCTCTACTAAGAAGACAAAAATTAACTGGGCATGATGGTGCATGCCTGTAATCCCAGCTACTCAGGAGGCTGAGGCAGGAGAATTGATGAAACCCGGGAGGCAGAGGTTGCAGTGAGCCGAGATCGGGCCACCGCACTCCAGCCTTGGTGACAGAGCAAGACTCCAAAAATAAATAAATAAAAGACAAAAAGAAACCACCTTAGGCCAGGTGTGATGGCTCACGCCTGTAATCCCCACACTTTGAGAGGCCGAGATGGGTGGATCACTTGAGGTCAGGAGTTCGAGGCCAGCCTGGCCAACATGATGAAACCCCCGCCTCTACTAAAAATACAAAAATTAGCCAGGGGCAGTGGCAGACACCTGTAGTCCCAGCTACTTGGGAAGCTGAGGCAGGAGAATCACTTGAATCCCGGAGGCAGAGGTTGTAGTGAGCTGAGATCACACCACTGCACTGCAGCCTGGGTGACAGAGCAAGATTCCAT
>NC_037689.1:80077102-80125194 GCF_003255815.1 Theropithecus gelada | reverse complement strand
GGAGACTGCATCTAAAAAAAAAAAAAAAATAGAAATTGTAGGCTGGGTGCAGTGGCTTATGCCTGTAATCCCAATGCTTTGGGAGGTCAAGGTGGTGGATCACCTGAGGTCAGGAGTTTGAGACCAGCCTGGCCAACATGGTGAAACCTTGTCTCTAGTAAAAATACAAAAATTAACTGGGCATGGTCATGGGCTCCTGTAATCCTGGCTACTCGGAAGGCTGAGGCAGGAGAATCGCTTGAACCTGGGAGGCAGAGGTTGCAGTGAGCAAAGATCATGCCACTGCACTTCAGCCTGGTCAACAGAGTGAGACTCTGTCAAAAAAACAAAAGAAAAGAAAAGAAAGAAATTGTAGATGAGAAACAAATGGATAAATATTCCACGTATTGGAAGAATTCATATGATTAAAATGACCATATTTCCCAAAGCAATCTACAGATTCGATGCTATCACCATCAAATTACTAATGTCATTTTTTTCACTGAATTATAAAAAACAATCCTAAAGTTTATATGGAACCAAAAAAGAGGCCAAATAGCCAAAGCAATTGTAAGCAAAATGAACAAATCCAGAAGCATCACATGGCCTGACTTCAAATTATACTACAAAACTACAGAAACTAAAACAGCATGGTACTGGTACCAAAATAGATACATTGATCAAAGGAACAGAGTAGAGTATATGGAAATAAAGTCACATACCTTCAACCAACTAATCTTTGAAAAAACTCTCAAACATAAGCAATGTGGAAATAACACCCCATTCAATAAATAGTGCTGGGAAAATTAGCTAGCCATATGCAGAAAAGTGAAAGTGAACTCCTACTTATCACCATATACAAAAATTAACTTGGCCGGGCGCGGTGGCTCACGCCTGTAATCCCAGCACTTTGGGAGGCCGAGGCGGGCGGATCATGAGGTCAGGAGATCGAGACCATCCTGGCTAACACGGTGAAACTCCGTCTCTATTAAAAATACAAAAAGTTAGCCGGGCGAGGTGGCGGGCGCCTGTAGTCCCAGCTGCTCGGGAGGCTGAGGCAGGAGAATGGCGGGAACCCGGGAGGCGGAGCTTGCAGTGAGCTGAGATCCGGCCACTGCACTCCAGCCTGGGCGACAAAGCAAGGCTCCGTCTCCAAAAAAACAAACAAACAAACAAACAAACAAAAAACAAACAAAAAAAACAGGGCTTTCCATTTGTTTGCTCCTTANCAAAAAAAAAAAAAAAAAAAAAAAAAAAAGACCTAAATGTAAGACCTGAAACTGCAAAAATTCTAGAAGAAAACAGGAAAAACTCTGGGACATTGGCCTAGCAAAAAATTTATGATGAAGACCCCAAAAGTAAATATAATAAAATAAAAAATAAACAACTGGGACTTAACTAAAAATCTTCTGCACAACAAAAGAAATAATAAACAGAGTAAACAGACAACCTACAAAACAGCAAAAAGTATTTGCAAATTAGGCCTCTGACAATGGAAACATGTCCAGAATCTACGAGAAACTCAAATAACTGAAGAACAAAGAAACAACCCCAATAAAAACGGGACAATTCACACAAACATATTTCTCAAAAGTGGAACTATGAGTATCCAAAAAAACATGAAAAAAAAATGCTCAACATTACTAATCATCAGAGAAATGCAAATTTAAACCACACTGAAATACCATCTTACACCAGGCAGAATAGGTATAGTAAAAAGACAAAGGCCAGGCACAGTGGCTCATGCCTGTAATCCCAGCACTTTGGGAGGCCGAGGCAGGCAGATCACCTAAGGTCAGGAGTTCAAGACCAGCCTGGCCAACGTGGTGAAATGCTGCCTCTACTAAAAATATAAAAAATTAGCCAGGCATGGTGGTAGGTGCCTGTAATCCGACCTACTCAGGAGGCTGAAGCAGGAGAATCACTTGAACCCAGGAGGTGGTGCTTGCAGTGAGCCGAGATAGCACCACTGCACTCCAGCCTGCGCAACAGAGCTAGACTCCATCTCAAAAAAAAAAAAAAAAAAGGCAACAACAACAAAAAAAACAGATGTTGGTGAATATGCAAAGAAAAGGGAACACTTATACACTGCTAGTGGGAATGTAGATTTATTCAACTACTATGAAAAACAGTATAAATATATCTCAAGGAACTAAAAATAGAGCTACCGTTAAACCCAGCATCCTTATTACTGTATATCTACCCAAAAGAAATCTTTATATAACAAACACACCGAGGGGTGGCTGGCAAGATGGCCGAATAGAAACAGCTCCAGTCTGCAGCTCCCAGCAAGATCGATGCAGAAGACAGGTGATTTCTGCATTTCCAACTGAGGTACTTGGCTTATTTCACTGGGACTGGTTAGACAGTGGGTTCAGCCCATGGAGTATGAGCTGAAGCAGGGTGGGGCATTGCCTCACCCGGGAAGTGCAAGGGGTCGAGGAACTCCCTCTCCTAGCCAAAAAAACCATGGAGGGACTGTGCTGTGAGGAACATTGATTTCTGGCCCAGATACTATGCTTTTCCCACAGTCTTCGCAACCCACAGACCAGGAGATTCCCTCCAGTGCCTACACCACCATGGCCCTGGGTTTCAAGCACAAAACTGGGTGGCCATTTGGGAAGACACCGAGCTAGCTTCAGGAGTTTTTTTTCCATACTCCAGTGGTATCTGGAATGCCAGCGAGACAGAACTGTTCACTCCCGTGGAAAGGGGGCTGAAGCCAGGGAGCCAAGTGGTCTAGCTCAGCGGGTCCCGCCCCCACAGAGCCCAGCAAGCTAAGATCCACTGGTTTGGAATTCTCGCTATCAGCACAGCAGTCTGAGTCGACCTGAAATGCTCAAACTTGGTGGGGGGAGGGGCGTCCGCCATTACTGAGACTTGAGTAGGCGGTTTTCCCCTCACAGTGTAAACAAAGCCACCAGGAAGTTCAAACTGGGCGGAGCCCACCACAGCTCAGCAAAGCCATTGTAGCCAGACTGCCTGTCTAGATTCCTCCTCTCTGGGCAAGGCATCTCTGAAAGAAAGACAGCAGCTCAGTTAGGGGCTTATAGATAACACTCCCATCTCCCTGGGACAGAGCACCTGGGGGAAGGAGCGACTGTGGCAGCAGCTTCAGCAGACTTAAACGTTCCTGCCTGCCAGCTCCGAAGAGCGCAGAAAACCTCCCAGCACAGCGCTCTAGCTCTGCTAAAAGACAGACGGCCTGCCCCCATACGTCCTGACTGGGAGACACCTCCCAGCAAGGGTTGCCAAACGCCGCATACAGGAGAGCTCCAGCTGGCATCCAGCAGGTGCCCCTCTGGGACAAAGCTTCCAGAGGAAGAAACAGGAAGCAATCTTTGCTGTTCTGCAGCCTCTGCTGGTGATACCTAGGCAAACAGGCTCTGGAGTGGACCTCAGGCAACCTCCAGCAGACCTGCAGCAGAGAGGCCTGAGTGCCAGAAGGAAAACTAACAAACAGAAAGGATTAGCATCAACATCAACAAAAAGGATGTCCATACAGAAACCCCATCTGAAGGTCACCAACATCAAAGGCCAAAGGTGGATAAATCCACAAAGATGAGGAAAAATCAGTGCAAAAAGGCTGAAAATTCCAAAAACCAGAATGCCTCTTCTCCTCCAAAGGATCACAGCTCCTCGCCAGCAGGGGAACAAAACTGGATGGAGAATGAGTTTGACAAATTGACAGAAGTAGGCTTCAGAAGGTGGGTAATAACAAACTCCTCTGAGCTAAAGGAGCATGTTCTAACCCAGTGCAAGGAAGCTAAGAACCTTGAAAAAAGGTTACAGGAAACGCTAACTAGAATAACCAGTTTAGAGAAGAACATAAATGACCTGATGGAGCTGAAAAACACAGCACAAGAATTTCATGAAGCATACACAAATATCAATAGCCAGATTGATCAAGTGGAAGAAAGGCTATCAGAGACTGAAGATCAATTTAATGAAATAAAGTGAGAAGACAAGATTAGAGAAAAAAGAATGAAAAGGAACCAAGAAAGTCTCCAAGAAATATGGGACTATGTGAAAAGACCAAACCTACGTTTAATTGGTGTACCTGAAAGTGACAGAGAGAATGGAACCAAGCTGGAAAACACTCTTCGGGAGAACTTCCCCAACCTAGCAAGACAGGCCAACATTCCAATTCAGGAAATACAGAGAACACCACACAGATACTCCTTGAGAAGAGCAACCCCAAGACACACAATTGTCAGATTCACCAAAGTTGAAATGAAGGAAAAAATGTTAAGGGCAGCCAGAGAGAAAGGTCGGGTTACCCACAAAGGGAAGCCCATCAGACTAACAGTGATCTCTCGGCAGAAACCCTACAAGCCAGAAGAGAGTGGGGGCTAATATTCAACATTCTTAAAGAAAAGAATTTTCAACACAGAATTTCATATCCAGTCAAACTAAGCTTCATAAGCAAAGGAGAAATAAAATCCTTGACAGACAAGCAAATGCTGAGGGATTTTTTCACCACCAGAGCTGCCTTACAAGAGCTCCTGAAAGAAGCACTAAACACGGAAAGGAACAACTGGTACCAGCCACTGCAAAAACATACCAAATTGTAAAGACCATTGACACTATGAAGAAACTGCATCAACGAACAGCCAGAATAACCAACTGGCATCTTAATGACTGCCAAAATTCACATATAACAATATTAACCTTAAATGTAAATGGGCTAAAGGCCCCAATTAAAAAAATAGACTGGCAATTGGATAAAGAGTCAAGAATCATCAGTGTGCTGTATTCAGGAGATCCATCTCATGAGCAAAGACACATACAGGCTCAAAATAAAGGGATGGAGGAGTATTTATCAAGCAAATGGAAAGCAAAACAAAAAAAAGCAGGGATTGCAATCCTAGTCTCTGATAAAACAGATATTAAACCAATAAAGATCAAAAATGACAAAGAAGGGCATTACCCATAATGGTAAAGGGAACAATGGAACAAGAAGAGCTAACTATTGCAAATATATATGCACCCAATACAGGAGCACCCAGATTCATAAAGCAAGTTCTTAGAGACCTGAAAAGAGACTTAGACTCCCACACAATAATAGTGGGAGACTTTAACACCCCACTGTCAATATTAGACAGATCAATGAGACAGAAAATTAACAAGGATATTCAGGACTTGAACTCAGCTCTGGACCAAGTGGACCTAATAGGCATCTACAGAATTCTCCACCTCCACCACAAATCAACAGAGCATACACTCTTCTCAGCACCACATTGCACTTATTCTAAAATTGACCACGTAATTGGAAGTAAAATACTCCTCAGCAAATGCAGAAGAAGGGAAATCATAACAGTCTCTCAGAGCACAGTGCAATCAAATTAGAACTCAGGATTAAGAAACTCACTCAAAACCACACAACTACATGGAAACTGGACAACCTGCTCCTGAATGACTACAGGATAAATAACGAAATTAAGGCAGAAATAAATAAGTTCTTTCAAACCAATGAGAATAAAGACACTATGTGCCAGAATCCCTGGGACACAGCTAAAGCAGTGTTTACAGGGAAATCTTTAGCACTAAATGCCCACAGGAGAAAGCAGGAAAGATCTAAACACCCTAACACCACAATGTAAGGAACTAGAGAAGCAAGAGCAACCAAATTCGAAAGCTAGCAGAAGACAAGAAATAACTAAGATCAGAGCAGAACTGAAGGAGATTGAGACACAAAAAAACCCTTCAAGATATTAATGAATGGCCAGGTGCAATGGCTCATGCTTGTAATCCCAGCACTTTGGGAGGCCAAGGCAGGCAGATCACAAGGTCTGGAGTTCGAGACCAGCCTGACCAACATAGTGAAACCTTGTCTCTACTAAAATTACAAAAATTAACTGGGCTTGGTGGCATGTGCCTGTAGTCCCAGCTACTTGGGAGGCTGAGCCAGGAGAACTGCTTGAACCCAGGAGGCAGAGGTTGCAGCAAGTTGAGATTGTGTCACTGCACTCCAGCCTGGGTGACAGAATGAGACATTGTCTCAAAAAAAAAAATTCAGTGATTCCAGAAGCTGGTTATTTGAAAAGATTAACAAAACAGATAGACTGCTAGGCAGACTAATGAAGAAGAAAAGAAAGAAGAATCAAACAGACACAATAAAAAATGATAAAGGGGATATCATCACTGACCCCACAGAAATACCAACTAATGTCAGTGAATACTATAAACACCTCTATGCATACTATAAACACCTCTATGCAAATAAACTAGAAACTCTAGAAGAAATAAATTCCTGGACACATACTCTCCCAAAACTAAACCAGGAAGAAGTCAAATTCCTGAATAGACCAATAACAAGTTCTGAAATTGAGGCAGTAATCAGTAGCCGACCACCCATAAAAAGCTCAGGACCAGACAAATTCCCAGCCGAATTCTATGAGAGGTACAAATAGGAGTTGGTACCATTCCTTCTAAAACTATTCCAAACAATAGAAAAAGAGGGGCTTCTCCCTAACTCATTTTATGAGGCCAGCATCATCCTGATACCAAAACCTTGCAGAGACACAACAAAAAAAGAAAATTTCAGGCCAATATCCCTATGAATATTGATGCAAAAATCCTCAATAAAATACTGGCAAATCAAATCCAGCAGCACATCAAAAAGCTTATCCAACACAATCAAGTCAGCTTCATCACTGGGATGCAAGGATGGTTCAACATATGCAAATCAATAAATGTAATCCATCACATAAACAGAACCAATGATAAAAACCACATGATTATCTCAATAGATGCAGAAAAGGCCTTCAATAAAATTCAACACCCCTTCATGCTAAAAACTCTCAATAAACTAGGTATTGATGGAACGTATCTCAAAATAATAAGAGCTATTTATGACAAATCCACAGCCAGCATCATACTGAATGGGCAAAAGCTGGAAGCATTCCCTTTGAAAACTGGGAAAAGACAAGGATGCCCTCTCTCACCACTTCTATTCAACATAGTATTGGAAGTTCTGGCCAGGGCAATCAGGCAAGATAAAGCAATAAAGGGTATTCAAATAGGAAGAGAGGAAGTAAAATTGTCTCTGTTTGCAGATGACATGATTGTCTATTTAGCAAACCCCATTGTCTCAGCCCAAAATCTCCTAAAGTTGATAAGCAACTTCGGCAAAATCTCAGCATACAAAATCAATGTGCAAAAATCACAAGCATTCCTATACACCAATAATAGAGAACCAATCACGACTGAACTCCCATTCACAATTACTACAAAGAGAATAAAATACCTAGGAATGCAACTTACAAGGGATGTGAAAGACCTCTTCAAGAACTTTACAATACTATCCCCATCAAACTACGATTGACTTTCTTCACAGAATTAGAAAAAACTTCTTTACATTTTATATGAAACCAAAAAAGAGCCCATATAGCCAAGACAATCCTAAACAAAAAGAACAAAGCTAGAGGCATCATGCTACCTGACTTCAAACTATACTTCAAGTCTACAGTAACCAAAACAGCAGGGTACTGGTACCAAAACAAATATATAGACCAATGGAACAGAACAGAGGCCTCAGAAATAATGCCACACACATCTACAACCATCTGGTCTTTGAGAAACCTGACAAAAACAAGCAATGGGGAAAGGATTCCCTATTTAATAATTGGTGTTGGGAAAACTGGCTAGCCATATGCAGAAAACTGAAACTGGACCCTTTCTTTACACCTTATACAATAATTAACTCAAGATGGATTAAAGACTTAAACTTAAGTCCTAAAACCCTAAAAACCCTAGAAGAAAATCTAGGCAATACCATTCAGGGCATAGGCATGGGCAAAGAATTCATGACTAAAACACTAAAAGCAATGGCAACAAAAGGCAAAAATTGACAAATGGGATCTAATTAAACCTAAGAGTTTCTGCACAGCAAAAGAAACTATTAGCAGAGTGAACAGGCAACCTACAGAATGGGAGAAAATTTTTGCAATCTATCCATCTGACAAAGGGCTAATATCTAGAATATACAAGGAACTTAAACAAATTTACAAGAAAAAATCAAACATCCCCATCAAAATTGAGCAAAGTATATGAACAAACACTTTTCAAGAGAAGACATTTATGTGACCAACAAACATATGAAAAAAAGCTCATCATCACTGGTCATTAGAGAAATGCAAATCAAAACCACAATGAGATACTATCTCATGCCAGTTAGAATAGTGATATTAAAAACTCAGGAAACAACAGATGCTGGAGAGGATATGGAGAAATAGGAACACTTTTACACTGTTGGTGGGAGTGTAAATTAGTTCAACCATTGTGAAAGACAGTGTGACGATTCCTCAAGGATCTAGAACCAGAAATACCATTTGACCCAGCAATCCCATTACTGGGTGTATACCCAAAGGATTATAAATCATTCCACTATAAAGACACATGCACACGTATATTTATTCCAGCACTGTTCACAATAGGAAAGACTTGGAAACAACCCAAATGCCCATAGATGATAGACTGGATATAGAAAGTGTGGCACATATATGCCATGAAATACTATGCAGCATTCAAAAAGATGAGTTCATGTCCTTCGCAGGGACATGGATGAAGCTGGAAACCAATATTCTCAGAAAACTAACACAGGAACAGAAAACCAAACACTGCATGTTCTCACTCATAAGTGGGAGTTGAACAATGAGAACACATGGACACAGGGAGGGGAACATCACACACCAGGTCCTGTCAGGGGGTGGGCAGCTAGGGGAGAGATAGCACTAGGAAAATTACCTAATGTAGATGACGTGTTGATGGGTGTAGCAAACCACCATGGTACATGTATACCTATGTAACAAACCTGCACGTTCTGCACATGTATCTCAGAACTTAAAATTTAAGAAAATACAATAATAATAAAACAAAATAGAATCAGGCCCGGCACTGTGGCTCACACCTGTAATCCCAGCACTTTGGGAGGCCAAAGCAGGCGGATCATCTGAGGTCAGGAGTTCGAGACCAGCCTGGCCAACATGGTGAAATCCTGTCTCTACTAAAAATACTAAAATTAGTTGGACACAGTGGTACACCTGTAATCCTGGCTATTCTGTAGGCTGAGGTGAGAGGATTGCTTGAACCCAGAGACGGAGGCTGCATTGAGCCGAGATCTTGACATTGCACTCCAGCCTGGGTGACAGAGTGAGACACCATCTTGATTAAAACATAATAATAAGAAAATAGAATGATGCCAGCCACGGTGGCTGACGCCTGTAACCTCAGCACTTTCAGAGGCCGAGGCAGGCAGATCACGAGGTCAGGAATTCGAGACTAGCCTGGCCAACATAGTGAAACCCCATCTCTGCTAAAAATACAAAAATTAGTCAGGTGTGGTGGCACGTGCCTGTAGTCCCACTACTCAGGAGGCTGAGGAGGGAGAATTGCTTGAACCTGGGAGGCAGAGGTTGCAGTGAGCCAAGACCATGCCATTGCACTCCAACCTGAATGAGAGAGTGAGACTCGGATAGAGATATTATCACAAATACAGCAAAATGTTAATGTAAAATCTAGGAGCTGAGTTTATGGGTATTCACTATAGAGTTTTTATTGACTTTTCTGTATGTTTGACCATTTTCTAATAAATGTTGGAGGAAAATAGAAAAAAAACAAAAACAAAAACATGCACCTACTGGGCACGGTGGCTCATGCCTGTAATCCTAGCACTTTGGGAGCCCAAGATGGGCGGATCACCTGAGATCGGGAGTTCAAGACCAGCCTGACCAACATGGAGAAACCCCATCTCTACTAAAAATGCAAAAAAAAAAAAAAAATAGCAGGGCGTGGTGGCGCATTATTGTAATCCCAGCTACTCGGGAGGCTGAGTCAAGAGAATCACTTAAACCTGGGAGGCGGAGGTTGCAGTGAACCGAGATTGCGGCATTGCACTCCAGCCTAGGTAACAAGAGCGAAAACTCCATCAAAAAAATTTAAAAATTAAAAATACCCAAAACACCTACACTCACATGTGTATCACAGAACCATTCACAATAGCAAAGTCATAGAACCAACCTAAGTGTCCATCAATGGTTGACTAGATAAAGAAAATGTGGTATATATATGCCATGGAATATTATGCAGCCATAAAAACAATAAATTCATGTCTTTTGCAGCAACCTTGTTATACCTGGAGGTGATTATCCTAAGTGAACTAACTCTGAAGCAGAAAATCAAATATCACAGGTACTCAGTTATAACTGAGAACTAAACAATGAATACACATGGACATAAAGATGGAAATAATAGACACTAGGGGCTCAAAAAAAGGGAGAGAGTGGAAGGGATAAAGATTGAAAGGTTACCTGTTGGATACAATGTTCAATATTTGTGTAATGAGTACACTGGAAGCCCAATTCCCACAATTATGCAATATACCCATGTAACAAATATTGACAGGTACTTGCTGAATCTAAAATTTTTTAAAAGATGAAAATCAAAAAGTTTATTGAAACGAATGAAAATGGAAACACAGGCCAGGCATAGTGGCTCACACCTGTAATCCTAGCACTTTGGGAGGCTGAAGCAGGTGCATCACTTGAGGATAGGAGTTTGAGACCAGCCTGACCAATATGGCAAAACCCCATCTCTACTAAAAATACAAAAACTAGCCGGGTGAGGTGGTGCATGCCTGTCATCCCAGCTACTTGGGAGGCTGACGCACAAGGATTGCTTGAACCCAGGAGGTGGAGGTTGCAGTGAGCCAAGCTTGCACCACTGCACTCCAGCCTGGGAAATAAAACAAGACTGTGTCAAAAAAAGAAAAAGAAAAGAAAAGAAGAAAAAGAAAGGAAAGGAAAGGAAAGGAGAGGAGAGGAGAGGAGAGGAGAGAGAAGGAAAAAGAAAGGGGAGAAAGGAGAAAAGAGAAAAATGGCCGGACGCAGTGACTCATGTCTGTAATCCCAGCACGTTGGGAGGCCGAGGCAGGTGGGTCACCTGAGGTTGGGAGTTCGAGACCAGCCTGACCAGCATGGAGAAACACGTCTCTACTAAAAATACAAAATTAGCCAGGCGTGTAATCCCAGTTACCCAGAAGGCTGAGGCAGGAGAATCACTTGAACCCAGGAGGCAGAGGTTGCAGTGAGCTGAGATTGCGCCATTGCACTCCAGCCTGGCAACAAGAGCAAAACTCCATCAAAAAAAAGAAAGAAGAAAGAGAGAAGAGAGAAAGAGAGAAAGGAAAGAAAGGAAAGAAAGGAAAGGAAAGGAAAGAGAAAGAAAGAAAGAAGGAAAGAAAGAGAGAGAGAGAGAAAGAAAGAAAGAAAGAAAGAAAGAAAGAAAGAAAGAAAGAAAAATGGAAACACGGGCCAGGCACGGTGGCTCACACCTGTAATCCCAGCACTTTGGGAGGCTGAGGCGGGTGGATCACCTGAGGTCAGAAGTTCGAGAACAGCCTAACCAACATGGAGAAACCCCATCTCTACTAAAAATACAAAATTAGCAGGGTGGGGTGGCGCATGCCTGTATTCCCAGCTACTTGGGAGACTGAGGCAGGAGAATCGCTTGAACCTGGGAGGTGGAAGTTGCACTGAGCCAAGATCACGCCATTGCACTCCAGCCTGGGCAACAAGAGTGAAACTCCAGAAAGAAGGCAGGAAGGCAGGTGGGAAGGCGGGAAGGCAGGAAGGCAGGAAGGCAGGAAGGAAGGAAGGAAGGAGGAAGGAAGGAAGATGGAAACAGAAGCCTGGGCAACAAAGTGAAAACCCATCTCTATGAAAAGGTAAAAGTTAGCCAAGCATAGTGGTTTGTTCCTATAGTTCAAGCTACTTGGGAGGCTGAGGTGGGAGGATCCTTTGAGCCCTGGAGTTCAAGGTTGCAGTGAGTTATGCTTGTACCACTGCACTCCAGCCTAGGTAAGAGAGTGAGGGACTCTGTCTGAAGAAAAATAAGTGGAAATACAACATTCTAAAATGTGTGGGATACAGCAAAAGCAGTGTTAAGAGGTAAGTTTATAGTAATAAATGCCTACGTCAAAAAAAAAAGTTACAAATAAGCAATTTCACAATACATCTCAAGGAATTAGTAAAGCAAGAACAAACCAACCCAAAATTAACAGAAGAAAAAATTATAAAGAGTGGAGCAGAACTAAATAAAATATAGACTTAAAAAACACAATCCAAAGTATCAGTGAAATGAAAAATTGGTTCTTTCAAAACGTAAACAAAATTCATCAACTACTAGTTAGACAAAGCAAAAAGACGGAAGACATAAAGAAACCAAAACAGAAATGGAAAAAGAGACATTACACACAGAAATAAAGATTATCAGAGGCCGTTATGAGCAGCTATATATTAAAAAACTGGAAAGGATCAAGGAAATATATAAATTCCTGGAAACATAAATTACCAAGATTGAATCAAGAATAAAATAGAAAACCTGAACAGATGAATAATGAGTGGTGAGATTGAACCAGAAATAAAAGGTCTCCTCTAAAAACACATCAAAAAGAGATACGACAATTAAGTGACATTTGTACCAGGCATGCATGCAAATCGGTAAATGTGATACATCATATCAACAGAATGAGGCACAAAAACCATATGATCATTTCGACTGATGCTGAAAAAGCATTTGATAAAATTCAACATTCCCTCTCGATGAAAACTCTCAACAAACTAGGTATGGAAGAACCATACCTGAAAATAATAAAAACCAGCCAGGCACAGTTTTTATTATTTATTTATTACGCTCACTCCTGTAATCCCAGCACTTTGGGAGGCCGAGACGGACGGATCACAAGGTCAAGAGATCGAGACCATCCTGGCTAATACGGTGAAACTCCGTCTTTACTAAAAATACAAAAAAATAAGCCAGGCGTGGTAGCGGGCACCTGTGGTCCCAGCTACTCGGGAGGCTGAGGCAGGAGAATGGCGTGAACCCAGGAGACGGAGGTTGCAGTGAGCTGAGATCACGCCACTACACTCCAGCATGGGGGACAGAGAGAGACTCAGTCTCAAAAAATAAAATAAAAATAAAATAATAATAATAATAATAATAATAATAAAAACCATATATGGCAAACCCACAGCTAACATCATGTGAACAGGGAAAAGATGAAAGCCTTTCCTCTGAGAACTGGAACAAGACAAGAATGCCCACTTTCACCACCCTTATTTAATGTAATACTGGAAGTCCTAGCCAGAGCAATTAGGCAAGAGAAAGAAATAAAAGGCATCTAAATTGGAAAAGAGAAAATCGAATCTTTGCTGATGATATCTTATATCTAGAAAAACCTAATAACACTACCAATGACATCTTAGATTGAGAAATAAACTTAGTACATTTGCAGAATACAAAATCAATGTACAACAATCAGTCACACGTATATACCCCAATAATTATCTAGCTGGCAAATAAATCAAGAAGGAAATCACATTTATAATAGCTAAAAATTAAATAAAATACCTAGGAAAATATTTAATTAAGGAGGTGAAAGAGCTCTTCAAGGAAAACTACAAAACACTGATGAAAGAAATTGAAGATGACACAAGCAAATGGAAAACCATCTCATGCTCATGGATCAGAAGAATGAGCATCATTAAAATGGCCATATTGACCACAGCACCAATGGGACAGAATGAACATTTAGAAATAAAGCCATAAACTAACAACCTAATAATCTTTGACAAAGCCAACAAGAACTTGAATTGGAGAAAAGTCACACTCTTCAATAAATGCTGCTGGGAAAATTGAAAAGCCACAGGCAGAAGAATGAAAGTGAATTCTTATCTTTCACCATATTCAAAAATTAACTCAAAATGGATTAAATACTTTTAAAGATTAAACATAAGATTTGAAACAATAAAAATACTAGAAGAAAGCCTAGGGGGAAAAGCTACTAAACTTTTGTCTAGTCAAAGAATGTATGAGTAAGATCTCAAAAGCTCAGGCAACAAAAACAAATGTAGACAAATGGAACTTAATTAAATTAAAAGGCTTCTGCACATTAAAAGAAATAATCAACATAGTGAAGAGACAACCTGTTGAATAGGAGAAAATATGTGCAAACAATTTACGTAAGAGGAGACTAATAATGAGAATACACAGGAAACTCAAACAACTAAACAGGACAAATACAAATAATCTCATTAAAAAGTGGACAAGGCCTGACGCGGTGGCTCACGCTTGTAATCCCAGCACTTTGGGAGGCCGAGGTGGGTGGATCACGAGGTCAGGAGTTCAAGACCAGCCTGGCCAAGATGGTGAAATCCCATCTCTACTAAAAATACAAAAAGTAACTGGGTGTGGTGGTGGGCGCCTGTAATCCCAGCTACTCGGGAGGCTGAGGCACAAGAACTGCTTGAATCCCAGAGGCAGAGGTTACAGTGAGCCGAGATAGAGCCACTGCACTCCAGCCTGGGTGACAGAGCGAGACTTAGTCTCAAGAAAAGAAAAAAAAAAAAAAGGAAAAAGACATGAATAGACATTTCTCAAAAGAAGACACACAATCAATGGGTATATGAAAAAATGTTTGGCCAGGCATGGTGGCTCACACTTGTAATCCCACCACTTTGGGAGGCTGAGGCAGGCCGATCACCAGGTCAGGAGTTCGAGACCGGCCTGACCAACATAGTGAAACCCCAACTCTACTAAAAATACAAAAATTAACTGGGTGTGGTGGCATGCACCTGTAACCCCAGCTACTCAGGAGGCTGAGGCAGGAGAATCACTTGAACCCGGGAATCAGAGGTTGCAGTGAGCCTAGATCGTGCCACTGCACTCCAGCCTGGGCTACAGAGGGAGCCTCTGAGACTCCATATCAAGAAAAAAAAAAGTTTAGCATCACTAATTATCTGAGAAGTACAAATGAAAACCACAATATGATATTATCTTATCCCATACAGAACGGCTATCATTAAAAGGACAAAAAATTTTTAAAAAGTTGATGAATATGTGGAGAAAAGAAACACTTATACAGTGTTATTGGGAATGCAAACTAGTACAGCCACTGTGAAAAACAGCATGGGGATTTCTCAAAAAATAAAATTTTCATCTGATCCAGGAATCCCACTACTGGGTATTTATCCAAAGGGAAAGAAATCAGTATATCAAAGAGATACCTGCACTCACATGTTTATTGCAGCACATTATCACATTATTTCTTTCAAACCAGTAGCATGGGATGTCTTTTTATTTGTGTGTGTGTGTGTGCGCGAGTGTGTGTACTCTTCAATTTCTTTCATCAGGGTTTTGTAGTTTTCATTGTAAAGTTCTTTCACCTCCATGGTTGAATTTATTCCTAGCTATTTAACTTTTTAGACCTACTGTAATGGTATTGCTTTCTTGATTTGCTTTTTGGTTAGTTTGCCATTGATTGTTACTGATATATGGAAACACTAGTGATTTTTTTTTTTTTTTTTTTTTGGAGATGGAGTTTCACTCTCATTGGCCAGGCTAGAGTGCAGTGGTGTGATCTCGGCTCACTACAACCTCTGCCTCTCAGGTTCAAGTGATTCTCCTGCCTCAGCTTCCAAGTAGCTGGGATTACAGGCGCCTATCACCACACCCAGCTATTTTTTTATATTTTTTGGTAGAGACGCATTTCACCATGTTTGTCAGGCTGGTCTTGAACTCCTGACCTCAGGTGATCTGCCCATCTCGGCCTCCCAAAGTGCTGGGATTACAGGCGTGAGCCACCACGCCCGGCCAACACTAGTGATTTTTGTATGTTAAGTTTGTATCCTGCTCCTTTACTAAATTTTTAAAATCACTTCTAAGACATTTTTGGTGGAGTCTCTAGGTTATTCTAGATATAAGATCATGTAATCTTCAAAGAGAAACAATTTGACCTTCTTATTGCCAATTTGGATGCCCTTTATTTCTTTCTCTTATCTAGTGGCTCTGGCTAGGATTTCAAGCAGTATATTGAATAAAAGTAGTGAAAGTGGACATCCTTTTCTTCTTCCAGTTCTCAGAAGAATGACTTTCATCTTTTCCCCTTTCAGTGTGGTGTTAGCTGTGGGTTTGTCATATACAGTCATTATTTTGAGGAATGTTCTTTCTTTCTTTCTTTCTCTCTCTCTCTTTCTTTCTTTCTTTTTTTTTGATGGAGTTTCGCTCTTGTTGCCCAGGCTGGAGTGCAATGGCGTGATCTCAGCTCACCGCAACCTCTGCCTCCTGGGTTCAAGCGTTTGTCCTGCCTCGGCCTCCCGTGTAGCTGGGATTACAGGCCTGTGCCACCACACCCGGCTAATTTTGTATTTTTAGTAGAAACGGATTTCTCCATGTTGGTCAGGCTGGTCTCAAACTCCTGACCTCAGGTGATCCGCCCGCCTCGGCCTCCCAAAGTGCTGGGATTACTGGCTTGAGCCACCTCTCCCGGCCAAGGAATGTTCTTCGTATACCTAGTTTATGAAGAGATTTTATTATGAAGGAATATTGAATTTTATTAAATGCTTTTTCTGCATCAATTGAGAAAATCATATAGTTTCTGCCCTTTACTCTGTTGATGTGATGTACCACATTTATTGATTTGCTTATGTTGTACCACACAAGATTATAAATTTTGTTATGTATATTTGTCATAATAAAAACAATTCTTTTTTTTTTTTTTTTTTTTTGAGACAGAGTCTTACTCTGTCTCTCAGGCTGCAGTGCAGTGGTGGGATCTCGGTTCACTGCAACCTCTGCCTCCTGGGTTCAAGTGGTTCTCCTCCCTCAGCCTCCCAAGTAGCTGGGATTACAGGCACGCTCTACCACACCTGACTAATTTTTGTATTTTTGGTAGAGAGAGGGTTTCACCACGTTGGCCAGGCTGGTCTCAAGCTCCTGACCTCAGGTGATCTGCCTGCCTCCGCCTCCCAAAGTGCTGCGATTACAGGTGTGAGCCACTACACCCAGCCTAAAGACAATTTTTAAACCCCACTGTACACAGGTGAAAGAACTTTACAGTGAAAACTACAAAAGTTTGAATGAAAGATATCGAAGAGAACACACACACACACACACACACACACACACACACATAAATAAATAAATAAATAAATAAATAAATAAATAAATAGACATCCACGCTCATGGTTTGAAAGAAATTTATATATATATAAATATGTATATAACATATATAATATATATTCTGTATCAGAATAGCATACATCACGAAGGTAGTCAGTATGGAATTTTACACTTTTTATGAGTTATTATCCTTATTCTGGTGTTCCTGTCTCCCACCTCCTGTAACTCCAGAGTTTGTATTTCTTTTTTTTCTTTGAGATGGAGTCTCGCTCTGTTGCCCAGGCTGGAGTGCAGTGGTGTGACCTCAGCTCACCGCAACCTCTGCCTCCTGGATTCAAGCAATTCTCCTGCCTCAGCCTCCCAAGCAACTGGAACTACAGGTGTGCACCACCATGTCCGAATAATTTTTGTATTTTTAGTAGAGACGGGGTTTCACTATGTTGGCCAGGCTGGCCTAGAACTCCTGACCTTGTGATCCACCTGCCTCAGCCTCCCAAAGTGCTGGGATTACAGGCGTGAGCCACCGTGCCAGTCAGACTTTGTATTTCATTCCAGTTACATATAGTGAATTTAAAAAGCACATCTCTATGATTGGACTCCTGATCATAGGATACTCCAGGACCCTGAAAGCTAGGTCAGGTCTAGACCTAACAGATGTTAAAGTATGCCTCCAGTGGGCCGGGCACGGTGGC
Organism: Theropithecus gelada; assembly: GCF_003255815.1. NCBI lineage: Eukaryota > Metazoa > Chordata > Mammalia > Primates > Cercopithecidae > Theropithecus > Theropithecus gelada. Next base: position 80,107,564 of record NC_037689.1, on the reverse strand, counting down.
TCACACCTGTAATCCCAGGACTTTGGGAGGCCGAGGCTGGTGGATCACGAAGTCAGGAGATCGAGACCATCCTGGCTAACATGGTGAAACCCCGTCTCTACTAAAAGTACAAAAAATTAGCCGGGCATGGTGGCAGGCGTCTGTAGTCCCAGCTACTCTACTCGGGAGGCTGAGGCAGGAGAATGGTGTGAATCAGGGAGGCGGAGCTTGTAGTGAGCCAAGATTACACCACTGCACTCCAGCCTGGATGACAGAGCAAGACTCCATCTCAAAAAAAAAAAAAAAAAAAAGTATGCCTCCAGCTGATAGGCAAAATGATTCCCCATGGCTAATCAAGGTGCTCAAAGTTCAAAAAGAACCAGGCAGTTATGGCTTGGTGTAGGAGCAGTCATGCACTCTGTTCTCAGAAAGATGTTGTAAAAGTATCACAGGACCTCCCTTTCTGTAATCAAGCCAATCCAGTTCCTTTTTTGGTGCCAAGATAAACTGTGGCCAAAGCTCCTTCCCCAACCAGTAATTTGAAAAAAACATTTGACGGAGACTTCTGGTTTTGGTCTTGGAAACCATATCAGTTCATTTATGTGTTGCTATAAAGAAATACCTGAAGCTGAGTAATTTATAAAGAAAAGATGTTTGTTTAGCTCTCAGTTCTGCAGGCTGTACATAAAGCATAGTGTCATCATTTGCTCCTGCTGAGGGCCTCAGGAAGCTTACAATCATGGCAAATGGTGAAAGGGAGCCAGTATCACATGGTGAAAGAGGGAGGGGATGGTGTCAGGCTCCTTTAAACAACCAACTTTCACATGAATTCAGAGTGAGAACTCATTTATTACCATGAGGACAACACCAAGCAATAAATGAGGACTCCACCCCCATGACCCCAAATATCTTCAACTAGGCCCACCTCCAACATTGGAGGTGATATGGTTTGACTCTGTGTCCCCACGCAAATATCACCTTGAATTGTAGTAATCCCCATGTGTCCCAGGAGAGACATAATGGGAGGTAATTGAATCATGGAGGCCGGTTTTTCCCATGTTGTTCTCAAGATAGTGAATAAGTCTCACAAGATCTGATGATTTTATAAAGGGGAGTTCCCCTGCACATGCTCTCTTGTCTGCCATGATGTAAGATGTGACTTTGCTCTTCATTTGCCTTCTGTCATGATTGTGAGGCCTCCCCAACCATGTGGAACTATGAGTCAATTATACCTCTTTCCTTTATAAATTACCCAATCTCAGGTATGTCTTTATTAGCAGCATGAAAATGGACTAATACAGTAAATTGGTACCAGTAGAGTGGGGTGCTGCTGTAAAGATTCCTGAAAATGTGGAAGAGACTTTGGAACTGCGTAACAGGTAAAGGTTGGAACAGTTTGGAAGGCTCAGAGGAAGACAGGAAAATGTGAGAAAGTTTGGAACTTCCTAGAGACTTGTTGAATGGCTTTGACCAAAATAGTAACAGTGATATAGACAATACAGTCCAGGCTGAGGTGGTCTCAGATGGAGATGAGGAATTTGTTTGGAACTCCTGCTGTGCAAAGAGACTGGCAGTATTTTGCCCTTGCCTTACAGATCTGTGGAACTTTTAACTTGAGAGAGATGATTTAGAGTATCTGTCAGGAGAAATTTCTAAGTAGTAAAGCATTCAAGAGGAAGCAGAGCATAAAAGTTTGAAAAGTTTGCAGCCTGACAATGCAATAGAAAAGAAAAACCCATTTTCTGGGGAGAAATTCAAGTCTGCTGCAGAAATTTGCATAAGTAACAAGGAGCCGAATGTTAATCATGAAGACAATAGGGAAAATGTCTCCAGAGCTTGCCAGATACCTTTGCAGCAGCCCGTCCTATCACAGGCTCAGAGGCCTAGGAGAAAAAAATGGTTTCATGGACTGGACTCAGGGGCCTCCTGCTGTGTGCAGTCTAGAGACTTGATGCCCCATGTCCCAGCTGCTCCAGCCATGGCTAAAGGGGGCCAAGGTACAGCTTGGGCTGTGGCTTTGGAGGCTGCGAGCCTCAGGCCTTGGCAGCTTCCACATGGTGTTGAGCCTGTGGATGCACAGAAGTCAAGAACTGAGGTTTGGGAACCGCTGCCTAGATTTCAGAGGATGTGTGGAAATGCCTGGATGTCCAGGCAGAAGTTTGCAGCAAGGGCGGGGCCCTCATGGAGAACCTCTGCTAGGGCAGAGCAGAAGGAAAATGTGGGGTTGGAGCCCCTATACAGAATCTCCACTGGGGAACTGCCTAGTGAGCTGTGAGAAGAGGGCCATCGTCCTCCAGACCTCAAAATGGTAGATCCACCAACAGCTTGCACCATGCATCTGGAAAAGTCACAGACACTCAACACAACCTGTGAAAGCAGCCAGGAGTGGGGCTGTACCCTGCAAAGCCACAGGAACTGAGCTGCCCAAGAACATGGGAACCCACCTCTTACATCAGCATGACCTTGATATGAGACATGGAGTCACAGTAGATCATTTGGGAGCTTTAAGATTTGACTACCCCATTGGATTTCAGACTTGCATGAGGCCTGTAGCCCCTTCATTCTGGCCAATTTCTCCCATTTGGAATGGGTGTATTTATCCAATGCCATATCCCCCATTGTATCTAGGAAGTAACTAATTTGCTTTTGATTTTACAGGCTCACAGGTGGAAGGGACTTGCCTTGTACCAGATGAGACTTTAGACTTTAGAGTCAAGTTAATGCTGAAATGAGTTAAGATAGGAATTCCACTAAACCTACAAATCAATTTGGGGATAATTGACATCTTTACTATGTTGAATTTTCTAATTCATGAATATTGTAAATGTTTCTAATTATTTAGATTTTTTTTTTTTTTTTTGAGACAGAGTCTCACTCTGTCACCCAGGCTGGAGTGCAGTGGCCGATCTCAGCTCACTGCAAGCTCTGCCTCCCGGGTTCATGCCATTCTCCTGCCTCAGCCTCCTGAGTAGCTGGGACTACAGGCGCCCGCCACTATGCCTGGCTAATATTTGTATTTTTGGTAGAGACGGAGTTTAACAGTGTTAGCCAGGATGGTCTCGACCTCCTGACCTCGTGATCTGCCCACCTCGGCCTCCCAAAGTGCTGGGATTACAGGCATAAGCCACCATGCCTGGTCTAATTATTTAGACCTTTTAAAATTTATTTCATCTGCATTGTATAATTTTTCAACATATAGGTCCAGTACATGTTAAGTTTACATGTAAGTTTGATTTCATTTTCTTTGGAATGGTTGTAAATGTTGTGTTTTTAATTTCAGTATTTACATACTCATTGTCAGTATATAGAAATTCAGTTCATATTTGTTGATTTTGTAGTCTGTGATATTGCTGAACTCATTAATTTTATGAAATTTTTTGGAAATTCTTTGGAATTTTTTACATAGAAAAGCATGTTGGCTGGCAGCAGTGACTCACCCCTCTAATCCTAACTTCCAGTTGCATCCATATTGCTGCAAAGGACATGGTTTTATTCTTTTATATGGCTACATAGTATTCCACGGTATATATGTGCATTTTCTTTATCCAGTCTACCATTGATGGGCACCTAGGTTGATTCCATGTCTTTGCTATTGTGAATAGTGCTGAGATAAACATATGAGTGCAGGTGTCTTTTCAGCAGATGATTTATTTCCTTTGGGTATATACCCGTTAATGGATTGCTAGCTTGAATGGTAGTCCTATTTTTTTCTACTTGGAGAAATCTCCAAAATACTTTCCACAGTGGTTAAACTAATTTACATCCCCACCAACAGTGTATAAGCATTCCCTTTCTCTACAACCTTGCCAGTATCTGTTATATTTTTACTTTTTAATAATTAATAGACATTCTGATTTGTGTGAGCTGGTATTTCATTGTGGTTTTGATTTGTATCTCTCTGATGATTAGTGATGTTGAACTTTTTTTTTTTTTAGACACAGTCTTGCCCTGTCACCAGGCTGGAGTGCAGTGGTGTGATCTCAGCTCACTGCAACATTTGCCTCACGGGTTCAAGTGATTCTCCTGCCTCAGCCTCCTGAGTATTGGGACTACAGGTGTGAGCTACCACACCAGGTTAATTTTTGTATTTTTGGTAGTGATGGGGTTTCACCATGTTGGCCAGGATGGACTTGATCTCTTGACCTCGTGATTTGCCCACCTTGGTATCCCAAAGTTCTAGGATTACAGGCATGAGCCACCGCACCTGGCTTGAACTTTTTAAAATATGTTTGTTGGCCACTTGAATGTATTCGTTTGAGAAGGGTCTGTTCATGTTTTTTGCCCACATTTTAATGGGGTTGTCTTTTACTTGTTGATTTAAGTTTCTTATAGATCCTGGATATTAGTCTTTTGCCAGATGCATAGTTTATTTTATCCCATTTTTTCTGTTTACTCTATTGGTAATTTCTTTTGCTCTTTAGTTTAACTAAGTCCCACTTGTCAATTTTTGGTTTTATTGCATTTGTTTTTAAGAACCTAGTCTTTTTTTTTTTTTTTTTTTTTTTTTTTTTTTTTTTTTTTTTTTTTTTTGCCTACACCAATATCAAGGAGAGTATTTCCTAGGTTTTCTTCCAGGATTTTTATAATTTTAAATCTTATATTGAAGTATTTAATCTGTCTTGAGTTAATTTTTATATATGCTGATAGATAGGGGTCCAGTTTCAATCTTCTGCATACGGTTAGCCAGTTTTCCCAACATCATTTATTGAATAGGGTGTCCTTTCCCCATTGTTTATACATGTTGAGTTTATCAAAGAGCAGTTGGTTGTAGCTGTGTGACTTTATTTCTGGGTTGTCTATTATGTTCTATTGGTCCATGTGTCTATTTTTGTACCAGTACCATTCATTTTTGGTTACTTGTAGTATTGTTTGAAGTTGGGTAGTGTGATCCCTCTGGCCTTATTCTTTCTTTTTTTTTTTTTTTTTCCTGTGAGACGGAGTCTCGCTCTGTCACCCAGGCTGCAGTGCAGTGGTGCGATCTTGGCTCACTGCAAGCTCTGCCTCCCTCCGGCTTTATTCTTTTTGCATATAATTGGCTTGGCTATTCCAGCTGTTTTTTGGTTCCATATGAATTTTAGAATAGGGTTTTCCTGAGTCTGTAAAAACGACATTGGTTATTTGATAGGAATAGTGTTGAATCTCTGTATTGCCTTGGGCAGTATGGACATTTCAATGATACTGTTTCCTCCAACCCATGAGCATGGAATATTTTTCCAATTGTCTGTGCTGTCTGTGATTATTTTCAGCAGTGTTTTATAGTTTTCTCATGGAGATCTTTCACCAGCTTTGTTAGGTGTATTCCTATGTATTGCCATATATGTGTGTGTGCCTTTTGTAAATGGGATTGCATTCTTGATTTGTTTCTGAGTGTAAACGTTATTGGTATATAGAAATGCTATAGATTTTTGTACATTGATTTTGTATCCTGAGACTTTGCAGAAGTCATTTATCAGATCTAGGAGTCTTTGGGGGGAATCTTTAGGGTTTTCTAGGTATAGAATTATATCATCAGCAAAGAGATAATTTGAATTTGACTACCTCTTTTTTTTATTTGGACACCTTTTATTTCTTTCTCTTGACTGATTCTTCTGGCTAGGACTTCCAGCACTATGTTGAATAGGTGTGGTGAGAGTGTGCACCCTTGTCTTGTTCCAGTTCTTAGAGGTAATGCTTCCAACTTTTGCCTATTCAGCATAATGTTGGCTGTGGGTTTGTCATAGATGGCTCCTATTATTTTGAGATATGGTCTTTTAATGACTGGTTTGTTGAGGGTTTTTATTTTTTTATTTTTTTTTAATTTTTTTTTTTTTTTTTTTGAGACGGAGTCTCGCTCTGTCGCCCAGGCTGGAGTGCAGTGGCCGGATCTCAGCTCACTGCAAGCTCCGCCTCCCGGGTTCACGCCATTCTCCTGCCTCAGCCTCCTGAATAGCTGAGACTACAGGTGCCCGCCACCTCGCCCGGCTAGCTTTTTGTATTTTTTAGTAGAGACGGGGTTTCACCCTGTTAGCCAGGATGGTCTCGATCTCCTGACCTCGTGATCCGCCCGTCTCGGCCTCCCAAAGTGCTGGGATTACAGGCTTGAGCCACCGTGCCCGGCTGAGGGTTTTTATTATTAAGGAATGTTGGATTTTATCAAATGCTTTTTCTGTGTCTGTTGAAAGGATCATATGGTTTTTGTTTTAAATTTTGTTTATGTGATGAAGCGTATTTATTAATTTGCATATGCTGAACCATTCTTGCATCCAAGGAATAAAGCCCACTTGATCATGGTGAATTAACTTTTTGATTTGGTTTGGTAGTATTTTTTGAGGATTTTTGCATCTATGTTTATTGGGGATATTGGCCTGTAGTTTTCTTCTTTTGTTATGTCTTTGCCAGATTCACGTCTAAGCTTTTACATGCAATGTGCTCCCTTCCATTTCAATCAAAAGACCAATTGAAGTCGTACTTCCTCTTTTAGCAGTCTCTGATAACCACATCATAGGTGATTGTTCCCTTCTCTCAACTCTTCTAGCATTTTTACTACTAGGATGCTTACAATGCTGTATCTTTGAGTGCAGAAGCTATAGCTTATTCTTACATGAATATGTCATTGACTCCAGTCCCAGTGCTTGGCACAGAGTAGACACTCTTTAATAAAGAAATTAATTTCATTCAGCTTTTTTCCCATCTTATTTCTTACCAGAAATACAAATTATATGAGTTTCGAAAAATGGTATTTCGGTCAAAGTGGCAGGCTCACTAAAAGACAATAATGTGTTTCATTGAAAAGCAGGATATATTTTTTATTTAATGACTCTTCCTCTGGCATCTACTTGTGACAGAAAATGTTAAAATTTAGTACCCAAACACTACCCTACACAGATGCATGCATATACACACATTTATGGGAATTGAGCTGTTACCAGGCTAGAGAATGATATTGGGTGGGTTTTTTTTTGTTGTTTTTTTGCTTTTTTTTTTTTTTTTCGGTACTTTTCTTTGTTTTTGAGGCAGGATCTCACTCTTTCACTCAGACTGGAGTGCAGTGGCACAATCACGGCTCATTGCAGCCTCAACCTCCTGGGCTCAAGCCATCTTCCCACCTCAGCCTCTCAAGTAGCTGGGACTACAAGTGCACGCCACCCTGCCTGGCTAATTTTTGTAATTTTTGTAGAGATGGGACTTCACCATGTTGCTCAGGCTGCTCTCAAACTCCTGGGCTCAAGCAATCCACCCACCTTAGCTTCCCAAAGTACTGGGATTGTAGCCATGAGCCACTGTGCCTGGCTAGAGATATTAACATGCTGTCTTTTTTTTTCTTTTTTGAGACAGAGTTTCACTGTTGTTGCCCATGCTGGAGTGCAATGGTGTGATCTTGGCTCACCGCAACCTCCACCTCCCGGGTTCAAGCGATTCTCCTGCCTCAACCTCCTGGGTAGCTGAGATTACAGGCATGTGCCGCCACACCTAGCTAATTTTGTATTTTCAGTAGAGACAAGGTTTCTCCACGTTGATCAGGCTGGTCTCGAACTCCCGATCTCAGGTGATCTGTCCTCCTCAGCCTCCCAAAATGCTGGAATTACAGGCGTGAGCCACCGTGCTTGCTTGGCCTTAACATGCTGTCTTGCACCTAGCTTTCTTCTTCGTTTTATCATGAATAGCCCATAGAGTCAAACTGGGCAATGGAGGAAAGAGGTTAGGCAGAGAAAAATAGCTAAGAAACAGAAGCAAGAAAACATAACAGGAGTTGGGGAAACAGAAGACAATGTGAGCTCAGAACCATTAGAACATGACATTGAGTTGTGTACCAGTTTTGGAGAGGAGGCCACTGGGAACATCTTGAGGAAAAAAAGAGAAAATCAAACCAAATCTCAGAAGCAACGTCATATCTTGAACTTCACAAATAAATGAATAAGATGGAGAGGAGGAAAGAAAACACCTAAAGACTAAACCACAAGTAGGGTATTTCCTGACGTACTGAGCAGTAGGAGGACCCAATCCCACCTTTTCTAAGCTAAAGGCCAATGTAGTCAGATAGGGAGGCATCAGGTGGTATGAAGGGATGGATTCTTTCAGAGGGTTTTTGCTTCCATAAGGAATAACAAAAAAGACCACAAAACCACAAACTTAGAAATCAAGAAATTTAGTGACGCAGGAAGAGGAGGTTTCTTTTTTTTTTTTTCTTGAGACAGAGTCTTGCTCTGTGGCCCAAGCTGGAGTGCAGTGGCACAGTCTCGGCTCACTGCAGCCTCCATGCCCCAGGTTCCGGTGATTCTTCTGCCTCAGCCTCCCAGGCAGCTGGGATTACAGGTACACACCACCATGCCCAGCTAATTTTTTTCTTCTGTATTTTTTAGTAGAGATAGGGTTTCATCATATTGGCCAGGCTGATCTCGAACTCCTGACCTCAGGTGATCTGCCCACCTCAGCCTCCCAAAGTGCTAGGACTACAGGTGTGAGCCACTGTGCCAGGCCGGAAGAGGAGGTTTCAAGCAAGAAATATCTTCGGCCAGGCACAGTGGCTCACACCTGTAATCCCAGCACATTTTGAGGCCAAGGAGGGCGGATAACCTAAGGTCAGGAGTTCGAGACCAGCCTGGTCAACATGGAGAAACCCCATCTCTACTAAAAATACAAAATTTAGCTGGGCGTGGTGGCAGGTGTCTGTAATTCCATCTACTCAGGAGGCTGAGGCCGGGGGAATCACTTGAACCCAGGAGGAGGAGGTTACAGTGAGCCAAGATCACACCATTATACTCCAGTCTGGGTGACACAGCGAGACTCTGTCAAGAAAGGAAGGAAGGGAAGGAAGGGAGGGAAGGGAGGGAAGGGAGGGAAGGGAGGGAAGGGAGGGAAGGGAGGAAGGGAGGAAGGGAGGAAGGGAGGAAGGGAGAAAGGAAGAAAGGAAGAAAGGAAGAAAGGAAGAAAGGAAGAAAGGAAGAAAGAAAGAAAGAAAGAAAGAAAGAAAGAAAGAAAGAAAGAAAGAAAGAAAGAAAGAAAGAAAGAAAAGAAAGAAAGAAAGAAAGAAAGAAAGAAAGAAAGAAAGAAAGAAAGATCTTCTGCTCCCCATTTAGAACGTCTGGCTTTCACACTCAGTTCTCAGTTTTAGTATTGAGGTGTCTGGACCTCTATATGTGACTTTGAACTACCATCACACTTCTTGTAGTTTTAGAATCAGTTGTTCTTCCATGGCCTGGTTTATTAAATTCCTAGGGAATCCATGAGAAGAGTTACATAGGGAAGGGCCCCCTTCCAAGGTTGTGACTGAGAAAGCCCTCTCTCTCCTCATAAATGGAGAAAATCTGTCCATAGTAAAACAGCAGTCTGAAGCTCTGTGAGGTAATTATGGCCTCCAGGGCTCTACCAAGTAAAGAAAGCTGTGGATTTTGTACTAGCAGGGATCAAGATTCACTGAATCACATATGTCACTGCCAGTGTGTCATTTCCCATGTAGGCCTAGCTCTTAGTTGTTAGGAAGTCTTGCTGTTGCACCAGTTGCCTGTGTGATGGTTTGCCTAACCCCATTCTCACTCTATCAGAAGGTTTTTTCCTCTAACCTCACATCATTGGGTGGATTTGCTGGGGGAGAGAGGCTCATGGAGATTGGGAGAAATTGCTCCTTCCTTAGAAGGTTCAGGGTTGGATGGCTCACCTCTTTTAATGCTGTGACCCAATCGGAAGGACAGATGCAAAGACTGGAAGAAAAGAGCAGGAATAAATTGGAGGTATTCCAGGATGGGAAGTGGGGAGAGGGTAGAGGAAAAGCTTAAGGGAGTTTTTATTTCTCCACGTAGGATCTGTTTCCTCCTTTCTTTTTAGACGAAGTCTTGCTCTGTCACCAGGCTGGAGTATAGTGGCACGATCTTGGCTCACTGCAACCTCCGCCTCCAAGGTTCAATCGATTCCCCTGCCTCAGCCTCCTGAGTAGCTGGTATTACAGGTGCGTGCCACCACACCCAGTTAATTGTTGTATTTTTTAGTAGAGACGGGGTTTCACCATGTTGACCAGATGGTCTCGACCTCTTGACCTCATGATCCGCCTGCCTCGGCCTCCCAAAGTGCTGGGATTACAGGTGTGAGCCACCGTTTCCAGCCCTGTTTCCTGCTTTTTGAGGAGAGCAATGGTGTGAAGAGACTCAGCAGCTGCACTCAGCATTATTGGCCTCATATTCTTCAATGGAATGGTGGGTCTGACCACCAGACTCCTACAACAAGGCACAGACAACTTATGCTACCCTTCCCTCTCTTTGACTTCCTTCTGCGGACCTCTTGGAAAGAGGACAGTTTCTTGGGTTGAAGGATTGTCTTGTTTGACCCTAGGTTAACTTTTTTTCTTTCGCAGGACGTGCAAGTCTTGGAAAATGATGGTTTTCATAAAAATTTCTTAGCTAAGGCCCAGGAGAAAGCAGAAGGAGAGGGAGGCAGGTGATGGAAGCAGTAGGGAAAGCCACACATCTCCCCTCCATGGGGAGGGGATTCCAGGTGGGTAGAGAGCATGCTGAGTTGCAGGGTTTTTTTTTCCCCAGGCACCTGAGCCACCTGTTCAGTGAATTTGGGGCAGGAGAGAGAACTGCTATTCCATCTCCCAGAACTACTGCCCCTGGGACCAGTTTCAACCACCTAAGTCTTCTTTTCAACCACAAGCTCCTGCCTCTCTGTGTTTTCTGCACCAATAGTCTACTTATGGGTTCTGGGACCCCACCAAGCCCTTCAACCCAACTGGCAGCATTCTTCTCAATGAAATTCTTTCACCTTCTCTCTCACAGCCTCTTCCCAGTCAGAACTTCAGTCATTCACCATGGCTAATTAAGTACCCATCCACTGAGAGACTTGCCCTTGTGGTGGGGGCAGGTGGCCCAAGATTCCACTGCCCTCTGTCCATCTCCCCCAAACACATACTCCAAAGCAATGCCTCCCTGTCATTCCTACATGGCTTCACCCAAGCACCACAACTTTCATGCTCCTACTGAGTGGGCTATCCAGGAAGGGATACTCTCTAGTAGGCACCAGAAGAAAGCTGATGGAAAACTAGGAAATGTCTGAGGTGGATATGGGCCATATGGCTACAGAAAAAAGAAGGGTAAGGGTCAAAGATCTCCCAAAGTTGCTGTTACCACCATTGCTTCTTTGTTCAAGTGTCATTTTTCCACTTTCACCTCCTGTGAATCACAGTCCCTCTCCCCTGCTTATAGCTATCAGGGATCCTGGCAGCATTTATCATCTCCTCCTGCAAAAGCAGCCATCTTCTCTGACTGATGACTGAGTTGTGAGAACTTTTTTTTTTTTTTTTTTGAGACATAGTTTCACTCTTGTCCCCCAGGGTGGAATGCAATGGTGCGATCTCGGCTCACTGCAACCTCTGCCTCCCAGGTTCAAGCAATTCTCCTGCCTCAGCCTCCTGAGTAGCTGGAATTGCAGGCATGCACCACTACCATTATTGTATTTTTACTAGAGACGGGGTTTCACCATGTTGGCCAGGATGGTCTCAAACTCCTGGCCTCAAGTGATCTGCCTGCCTCAGCCTCCCAAAATGCTAGGATTATAGGCATGAGCCACCGCGCCCTGCAAGAAAAAAAAAAAAAAAATTTCCAGTAAAAGCTGACTACTCTGAATTTGAACCAATCCAAAGTTAAGTCAGGTTGTTCCCAGGCCCAGAAATAGGAGAGAGTTCTGGCATGGGTTACAAAAAAATGCACTATTCCTATTCAAACTTTCCACCCAAAGTTTACATACAGAATGATTCCGTTGAAGGCATTTAGGGATCAGAATCCAAGTCTTCTATTTTTACACTTTAAGGAAATTGAGGCTCAAAGACATGCTGTCACCTACAGGGCAGGGTATTCAGGATAGGGCACTAGGCATGTGGGAAATCAGGGACTAATCAGGTGCTAAAATCCAGTTTTCTTATCCAGTATGGTCCTCATTTCCCAGCTAGGCTACACTGTAAGTGAAACTTTGCAAAGAATAGGAGAAGGATTATGCTGGAAGGAGACCAGATTGCCAAGAAAGAGAAAAAAGAGCAATCAAATCCCTTTTTAGGGTGACCTTTTGGTAAGTGGACAAGTCTTTTGAAGTTCAGTGTACAGGCTCACTGTTGCTTTATTTTTTAAAAATAAAAATGTCATCTTATGGAGCATGCATTCTCCAGTTGCCCATAGTCTCTACAACTCCCTGTTGTCTTCTGTCTGGTGACAACTCATTTATATTATTTCCCTGACCCCTGGAAGATATTTGATTTGCCAACTAATGCTATTTGAGGAGAGGAACTAGGCCAGATTCAATACTTCTTTGTTTCCAAACAGGAAATGGTAGGGAGAAGACATTGGTCATTCCCATTCACACACCTCAGGCTAACTTTTAGTGATTGCCTTTCCCAACTTTTGAAGACTATCCTTGACCTTCAGTAAAAGTTTATTTCACCTGGATTTAAATGCATATGTATGGAGAGAGGCTGCCAGGAAAGAGAATGGAAAAGACAGAGAGTGATTTGATTATTAAGAACTGTCCTGCCGGGTGCGGTGGCTCACGCCTGCAATCCCAGCACTTTGGGAGGCCAAGGCGGGCGGATCACGAGGTCATGAGACCGAGACCATCCTGGCTAACACAGTGAAACCCGGTCTCTACTAAAAATACAAAAAATTAGCCAGGCGTGGGGCACACACCTGTAGTCCCAGCTACTCGGGAGGATGAGGCAGGAGAATCGCTTGAACCCGGGAGGCGGAGGTTGCAGTGAGCCAAGTTCATGCCTCTGCACTCCAGCCTGGGTGACAGAGAGAGACTCCATCTCAAAAAAAAAAAAAAAAAAAAAAATCTGTCCTTTCTTCGCCAGGAATTCCTCCCTGGTTTCTTGTTGTAGTGATGGTGATAGCCAAAGGTCACACCTAAAAACTGAACCACACTGTCTGGCACAATAACAATATGATATTCTAACCATGTGGTACTTTAATTTGGTATTTTACACCTTTTTTTTTTTTTTTTTTTTTTGGGACGGAGTTTTACTCTTGTTGCCCAGGCTGGAGTGCAATGGCGTGATCTCGGCTCACTGCAACCTCTGCCTCCCAGGTTCCAGCAATTCTCCTGTCTCAGCCTCCCGAGTAGCTGGGATTACAGGCATGCACTACCACACCTGGCTAGTGTTGTCTTTTTAGTAGAGACAGGGTTTCTCCATGTTGGTCAGGCTGGTCTCAAACTCCTGACCTCAGGTGATCCGCCTGCCTCAGGCTCCCAAAGTGCTGGGATTACAGGCGTGAGCCACCGAGCCCACCCTAGTATTTTACACTTTTACATGTGAGTAAATTCTCTGATTTATCTGAACTATTAAATAACCCTATGATTCAGGTGAAGCAGGGAGGACAAAACATATCCAGAGAGGTTGTCGAAGATCACAGGTAAGTCAATAGCCGATGGAACCTCAGCACTACTCCTAACTTCTAGTCCAATTCTTTTTTCTTTTTTTGAGACGGAGTCTCACTCTGTCGCCCGGGCTGGAGTGCAGTGGCCAGATATCAGCTCACTGCAAGCTCCACCTCCCGGGTTTACGCCATTCTCTTGCCTCAGCCTCCTGAGTAGCTCAACTACAGGCGCCCACCACCTCGCCCGGCTAGTTTTTTGTATTTTTTAGTAGAGACGGGGTTTCACCGTGTTAGCCAGGATGGTCTTGATCTCCTGACCTCGTGATCCACCCATCTCGGCCTCCCAAAGTGCTGGGATTACAGGCTTGAGCCACCGCGCCCGGCCTCCAATTCTTTTTTCTATGCTAAGCTAATTTTTTTTTTTGGAATTAAGTATGCCTTGTCTTCCCAATGAACTCAAGTTTCAACCACATTATTATGAACTTATGCAGGGCAGGGATCTTGTATTACTGATCTCTGTATCCCCTAAAGCAGCAACCACATCGTCTTGAATGAGGCAATAATTGTGTGTGGTTAATTGATTTCCCAAAACATATATTCTGTTTCTGCTCCTAATACTGGACACCGTTAATCTGTAACATTGAAGTGTCTGTGTTTATTTTAATAAGCCTTTGCTGAGTATGACTATATATTTTCAGCACACAGTGCTAGGCCCTGATATGTAAATTAAAGTTATAAGTAAGATAGGGTCTCTGTACTCAGGGAGTTTAAGGTTTTGTTAGAGATTTCTAAAAGCAAGATAAATAGTGGTTAAGGGGAAGGTCCTAGGACCCTGTCCTCTCTCTCTTATTTCAAGCATCAGGTTGGATCCATTTCTGCAAGTTTTTCTGATAACAGGACAAGTTTTAAATTTCTGTTAAAATTATTTTATTTTTAGGAATGAACTGCTTTAAAGCTAGGTTTTGTCATTCCTAATGGATGGAGTTGGGGGTAAGATCAAGAGAAGACGTGGTGCAGACTCTGTGGTCTAGTTTCATTAGGACAACTTGGTCAAATTTACTATGGAAATAGGTTTATTCTTTTGAGGGAAAAATTGAACCCTGTTGTGGTTTTTCTATCCAACAGAGCTACCAAGAGCGAATATTTTGTGAGCAATGGATACATTCTTCTTTAAGAGGTCCTCAATGTCCATTACAAAGCCATTTCTCAGCAGTCTTCACTCTCTTTCTTACTCTGATCAGGGTAATTAACCAAGCCTTAACTGAACACTGAACCAGGCTTTGTTATGGGAAATACAGGGATTGAAAAATTTAGTCTCTTAAACCTCTTCAGATGTAAGTGGGGCGAAAAGACTAAAGTGAATAAAAACAGCTTCCACACAAAGCAGTTGTATTCCAAGGGCAAACTGAATGGTACTTGTAGCAAATGTTATAGTTCAGAGAAGGGGATGATTTGTATGGTCAAGAGAGGTTCCAAGACCAGGATAGGTAAGATTTAAAGGGGTAAAGAAGAATGGGGTGGTGGGGGGGCAGAGAGACAAAGGCAGCCTAGGCAAAGGTAAAGATACGCAGAATGAGTATAGTAGGACACTGTGGGGTTTTTGGTGAAATAGAAACAGAGTGGTGAGAAATGAAGCTGAAGCAGCCACAGGCACACAGAAATGGCTTGACTTCTAGGGTAAAGAGCTTGGACCTTATCCAAGAAGCAATGGGCTGCTATTTGGTATTTGTAGCCTCAGCTGAACTTTTACTTCTATATGTTCCAGCTGTCTACTAGGTTATAAACTCTTTGAGAGCAAAAATGGTATTCTATATCTTTATAATTCCAGAGTATCTAGCAGTGTAAATGAAAGTGCAAGAAATATGAAGGAGTTCGGCAGTTAGATTATGAATTAAATTCCTGATTTTGCTTCTGGTCATATGTAAAATTCAGTGAAACAAAAATAGGCCCCATATCTACTTGAAAATTCAGAAGAAGAAAAAACAACTGAAAGCTTGAGTTGAACTTTGACCAACAGAGATTGATGAACATTCCTTTCCTTTGTATAAGATGAAGAAAGCCTCTCCAGGAAATGACGAGTGCCCTTGAGGAATTTAAGTCCTGCTCTCAAGGCCCTAACAAAAGATGATAAGAGAGGTTTTATGTCTTGTTTTCCTTGGACATTTGTGAACTGTTATGTGAAGTCACTTGTAGGGCAAGGAGACTTCCTACAGCCTGTGAAATCATATTTTGGACGATCTCTAACTTACAAATGCTTGATTCAAAAATGATACTTCCATAAAATTAACTGCCATCTCTTGCTTTCCTCTCTCTTACTTTCCTCTCCCTTCTCAAAGGACCCCCCAGTAACACTGGCAGTTGAGCTATTCAGGAAAAAAAAAAAAAAAACGATTTTGTAGAAAATCTGTGGGAGAAAGGGACAAAGCTATGGTGACCAGAACAGTTTAGGAGACAGGAAGAGGGTAGGTGTATGTTTGCAAATAGGTCTTGCCTGACTATATGATGGCTTTCTGCCCCAAAATATCTTTTCTCACACAGCTTGAATTATTTTCACAACTTTTTAATTCTGCCTGAAGATATACTATATGGAAACACATTGAGATAAATAAGCACTTTCTTTTAATGTATACAAACAACATCTAGGAGGACTAGGGCAGCTACCAGACCCTTGCTTATTGGTGTTGCTTTGCCAAATGAGGGCCCACTGCTTAAAGGCAATTAATCAGCTTATTTTTCCTGATGACATAGTGAATATTAGGATATCTGAGAAACTGAGAGCTTCAGTTGTGGTAGAAAGGGTACTCCACTCTTTGGGGCTTAGCAGACTTCAA
Source organism: Theropithecus gelada (assembly GCF_003255815.1). Taxonomy (NCBI): domain Eukaryota; kingdom Metazoa; phylum Chordata; class Mammalia; order Primates; family Cercopithecidae; genus Theropithecus; species Theropithecus gelada. The sequence goes on along the minus strand of NC_037689.1, from coordinate 80,091,420 downwards.
TGGTGTAGTAGGCAGAATTCTAAGATGGCCCCATAAGATTATTGAGTCCCTTGTGCATACATACCTTGTTCCAGTTATTCAGTCAAATGGTAGTATAGGCACTGCTGTGAATGGATTTTTCCAGATGAAATTAAGATGCTAAATCACTTGACTATATAATTGGAAGAGTATCCATCTGAGTGGGTCAGATCTAATCACACAAACCCTTTAAAAGTAGAAAGTTTTCTCCAACTAGTAACAGATGAAGAAGTCAGAGATTTGAAGTACTAGTGGAATTTGATGCTTGAGAAATTCTCTATTGCTGGTTTGAAAATGGAGAGGGATAGGTGGAAAGGAATATGGGTAGCCTCTTGGAGATGAAAATGGCCGCTAGTTGATAGCTTGCAAGAAAATGGAAACCTCAGACCTGCATATGAAAGGCATTGAATTCTGCCAACAACCTGAATGAGCTTGGAAGAAGACCCTGAGACCCAGATCAGAACTGCAACTCTGACTGACATCTTCATTTCAGCCTTGTGAGACCTCCGCAGAGGATCCAGGTAACCTATGCCAGATTTCTGATCCATAGCAGCTGTGAGCTAATAAATGGCTGTTATTTTAAGTCATTCAGTTTGTATTCTTTTGTCATGCAACAATAGAAACTAATACAAATGTGATCTCCTGGGATGAGCCTGAGGGTATTGGCATTCAAGGGTCTAGGGAGAGGGGCTCTATAAAGCAATGGGTTACAAAAAGCAAACTTAACTATTTGAATATTTTGCTGATGAAATGACTCTACCCAAGAAAGTGGAAGGTATATATAAATATATATATATATACACACACCCTTTATAGCTTTATACTCTATTAAAATGTGTGTATATAAGGCCAAGCATGGTGGCTCATGCCTGTAATCCCAGCACAGCATTTTGGGAGGCCGAGGTGGGAGGATCACCTGAGCTTGGGAGTTCGAGACCAGCCTGACCAACGTGGAGAAACCCTGTCTCTACTAAAAATATAAAATTAGCTGGGCATGGTGGTGCATACCTGTAATCCCAGCTACTCAGGAGGCTGAGGCAGGAGAATCACTTGAACATGGGAGGCGGAGGTGGCGGTGAGCCGAGATCACGCCATTGCACTGCAGCCTGGGTAACAAGAGTGAAACTCCGTTTCAAAAAAAAAAAAGTGTGTGTATATATGTATATATATAATGTGTATATATCTATGTACATATATGTGTGTGAGTGTGTGTGTGTGTGTGTATATATACACACATATACATATACATATAATTGTAGAGTTCCAGTCACCTGAGAACTGATGTTTGGGAGAATGATGGGGAGAGAAGGAACCAGTCTTTTAGCAAGATCATATAGCACAGTAGTTAATATCATGGATCTAGATCCTGGTTGCCTGTGTTTAAATTCTAGTTCTGTTACTTTCCAGTTACGTGATTTTGGGTAAACTGCTTAACCTCTCAGTGCCTACTGCTTTCCCATCTGTAAAATGGATTAATAGTACAATCTCATAGGGTTGCTGCAGAATTAAAAAGTAAATATAGGCCAGGCGTGGTGGCTCATGCCTGTAATCCCAGCACTTTGGGAGGCCGAGGAGGGCGGATCACAAGGTCCGGAGATCGAGACCATTTCTGGCTAACACGGTGAAACCCCATCTCCACTAAAAATACAAAAAATTAGCTGGGTGTGGTGGCGGGAGCCTGTAGTCCCAGCTACTCGGGAGGCTGAGGCAGGAGAATGGCGTGAACCCGGGAGGCAGAGCTTGCAGTGAGCTGAGATTGCGCCACTGCACTCCAGCCTGGGCGACAGAGCGAGACTCCATCTCAAAAAAAAAAAAAAAAAAAAGTAAATATATGTAAAGCTCTTAAGATAATACCTGACACACTATACACACAACTTCCTTAACCCTACTAGCAAATCTAAATCTGTTCATCTGTAAAGCTTGAGTTATTTTAGCATCTAGGTATTTATAATCTTGGAATATTAGAGCCATCCTTAACCTATCATACCCAAAGTTTCTCTCATCTAAGGCCAAGTTAGGATATTTTTATCTAATATAAATCCTATCTGATTCAATAGAAGCCTGATATCTTTATTTATGGTCACCAAAGAAGAGCAATTCTGTTTGTTTCTTTAAAGTGGAAGAGTGTGTAAAGTTTAGGAGAGTGAACCTGAGGATAAGTTTTAAAATTTCAGTCTCAGGGATATGCTTATAACTTAAGTTCGGAGTGTGAAGATTATCTGATTGGGAAGCTGAATACCCGAGTGAAGTTATATGACTAAATTTAGAATTTTGCTTTTCACTCTATGGTCAAATTTAAATCCAAACCAAATCCAAATAGCATGGCTTGTTTGTGCAGTACTCCGGCATATCAAAAATGAATAGAAAGTCAGGCATGGTGGTGCATGCCTGTAGTCCCGTCTACTCAGGAGATTGTGATTGGAGGATCACTTGAGTCCAGGCGTTTGAATCCAGCATGGGCAACATATCAAGACCCCACCTCTTAAAAGAAAAAAAAAAAAAAAGTGGACATCCTTGACACAGGTTGGCCTAGTTTTAAGAATAGAAAATGGGCTGGGTGCAGTGGCTCATGCCTGTAATCCCACCACTTTGGGAGGCCAAGGCAGGAAGATCACTTGAGGTCAGGAGTTCGAGACCCCTTGGCCAACATGGTGAAACTGCGTCTCTACTAAAAATACAAAAATTAGCTGGGCATGGTGGTAGGCACCTGTAGACCCAGCTACTCAGAAGGCCGAGGCAGGAGAATCTCTTGAATCCGGGAGGTGGAGGTTGCAGTGGACTGAGATGGCATCACTGCACTCCAGAGTGGGTGACAGCTGCACTCCAGAGTGGGTGACAGAGCAAGACTCTCTGTCTCAAAAAAAAAAAAAAAAGAAAAAGAAAATGATGACTTAAAAGGCTACTGAAGAAAATATGTTAGTTTGTTTTGTATTGCTATAAAGGAATACCAGAGACTCGGTAATTTATAAAGAAAAGAGGTTTATTTGGGTCATGGTTCTGGGGGATGTATAAGAATCATGCCAGCATCTGCTTGGCTTCTGGTGAGGTCTCAGGAAGCTTATGATTATGGCAGAAGGCAAACGGGGAATCAGTGCATCACATCGTGAGAGGGAGCAAGAGAGAGGGGAGGAAGTTCCAGACTCTTTTAAACAACCAGATCTTACCTGAAGTCATACAGGAAGAAATCACTCATTACCATGGGGAGCGCACCAACCCATTCATAAGGGATCAACCCCCATGACCAAGACACTTCCCACTAGGCCTGCCTCCAATATTGGAGGTCACATTTCAACATGAGATTTGAACATCCAAACTATATCAGAAGGCACAAGAGACGTTGGAGCAACACATAGCTCTTTCTAGATGTTTTGATGAGTTAAATGCAAAAAATCAGAAATATATGTCTGGGATTTTCCTGAAACGACACAAAGTTATAAAAATTTACACAAAGGCCAGGCATGGTGGCTCGTGCCTGTAATCCCAGCACTTCGGGAGGCTGAGGCGGATGGATCATCTGAGGTCAGCAGTTCAAGACCAGCCTGGCCAACATCGTAAAACCCCGTCTCTACTGAAAATACAAAAATTAGCCAGGTGTGGTGGCAGGTGCCTGTAATCCCAGCTACTCCGGAGGCTGAGACAGGAGAATTGCTTGAACCTGGAAGGCAGAGGTTGCAGTGAGCTGAGATCCTGCCACTGCACTCCAGCCTGGGCGACAGAGCGAGAGTCTGTCTCAAAAAAACAAAAAATTTACATAAAACTGCTTGAGGCAGAATATTTTAACAAGCACCAAATGTTTGGGAAATAGTTTGAGACAAACCTTTATTCAAACCCATACATGTTTATGCTCGGTGTATGTGTTTTGTAGGGTATGAATGTCTTTCTGTGTGTACATGTGTATGGTAGTTGGTTGGGGTAAATTCTGTAAAATAGAATCATTGAATAATTGTTGTATAATGATCCTGAAGGCATAGAGCTCTTCAGTTCACATTTGAATAGTCTGAAGTTTCTGTTTAGGAGTGAACAAGAATACCACTTATTATTCTATTTTACTGGCAAAAATCCAGAAGCTGGCAAAAAGGAAAACAACTTGTAAAGAAGAACATTAGCACATCCCAATATAATGTGTATGAATCATTTGGCAAAGAATCTCTTTACTCATATCTCCTTCATCTTTTTCAATGTTGGCTGCATTTTGGAAATATCTAGGAAAGCAGATTTTGAGGGGTGTGAGGGAGAATATAAAATGAAATTCATCCAGTCACATCTCTTATAGCTCCAGCATTATAAGCCAAATGAGTGTAGACTGGCTCCTCTGTGTGAGGAGCTGCCGGCTGTAGTAAAAAGATCATAAAATCTAGATTCTAGTTATAACTACCATTTATTTGAGCCTCAGTTTTCTCATGTGTAAAATGACAATACCAATTTCTGTGCTGCCAAACTTAAAGAGTTGTGACAATCCAATGAAATCATGGGTGAAAAGATGCTTTGTAAATTGTATAGTGCTGTGCCAATCCCAATACCCTCCCTTCTTTGTGCAATCTGTTTTTTTAATGTATTTTTTAATTGACAAGTAAAAATTATATAAATATGTGGTATACCACATGATGTTTTGTATACACACACACACACACACACACACACACATTATGGAATGACTAAATCAAGCTATTTAACATATACATCACCTCATGTACATCTTTTTTTTTTTTTTTTTTTTTGAGAAGGAGTCTGGCTCTGTGGCCCAGACTGGAGTGCAGTGGCTGGATCTCAGCTCACTGCAAGCTCCGCCTTCCGGGTTTACGCCATTCTCCTGCCTCAGGCTCCCGAGTAGCTGGGAACACAGACGCCCGCCACCTCGCCCGGCTAGTTTTTTGGATTTTTTAGTAGAGATGAGGTTTCACCGTGTTAGCCAGGATGGTCTCGATCTCCTGACCTCATGATCCACCCGCCTCGGCCTCCCAAAGTGCTGGGATTACAGGCTTGAGCCACCGCGCCCGGCCTCATGTACATCATTATTTGAGATGCGAACACTTGAAATCGACTCTGTTGGCAATTTTTAAGTAAACAATATATTGTTATTACCCACAGTTACCATGATGTACAATAGATCTCTTAAACTTATTCCTTCTGTATAACTCAGATTTTGTGTCCTCTGACTAACATCTCCCTAGTACAAACCACCCACCTTCTGGGTAGTTATCACCACCATGCTATACTATACCTGTTTCTATGAGTTTGACTTTTTAGATTTCACATAAACAATATCATGCACTATTTGTCTTTCTGTGCTTGGCTTATTTCATTTAACATGTCTTCCAGGGTCATCCATGTTATGACAAATGACAGCATTTCCTTCTTTTTAAGGCTGAATAGTATACCATTGTGTATATATGCCACATTTTCTTTATCCATTCATCCATTGATGGGCACTTAGGTTGATTTCATATCTTGGCTATTGTAAATAATGCTGCAATAAATATGAGAGTGCAGATGTCTCTTCAACATACTGATTTTTATATCCTTTGGATATATACTCAGTAGTGGGATTGCTGGATCATATGGTAGTTAATTTAATTTTTGAGGAACCTCCATACTGTTTTCCAAAATGGCTGCACCAGTTTACATTTCCATCAACAGTGTGCAAGGGTCCCCTTTTCTCTGCATCCTTGACAACACTTGTTCTCTTTCATCTGTTTGATAATAGCCATTCTAACAGCAGTGAGGTAATATCTCATTGTGGTTTTATTTTTTTTTTTTATTTTTTATTTTTTTTTGAGACGGAGTCTCGCTCTGTCGCCCAGCCTGGAGTGCAGTGGCCGGATCTCAGCTCACTGCAAGCTCCGTCTCCTGGGTTTACGCCATTCTCCTGCCTCAGCCTCCCGAGTAGCTGGGACTACAGGCGCTCGCCATCTCGCCCGGCTAGTTTTTTGTATTTTTTAGTAGAGACGGGGTTTCACCGTGTTAGCCAGGATGGTCTCGATCTCCTGACTTCGTGATCCACCCGTCTCGGCCTCCCAAAGTGCTGGGATTACAGGCTTGAGCCACCGCGCCCGGCCTCATTGTGGTTTTAATTTGCAGTTCCCTGATCATTAGTGTTTTTGAGCTTTGGGTTTTTTTTTTTTTTTTTGAGACGGAGTCTCACTCTTTTACCTAGGCTGGAGTGCAGTGGTGTGATCTTGGCTTACAGCAACCTCTGCCTCCAAGGTTCAAGCGATTCTCCTGCCTCCCGAGTAGCTGAGATTACAGGTATGCACCACCATGCCAGGCTAATTTTTGTATTCTTTTTTTTTTTTTTTAGTAGAGATGGGATTTCACCATATTGACCAGGCTGGTCTCTAACTCCTGACCTCAAGTGATTCGCCTGCCTTGGCCTCCCAATGTGCTGGGATTATAGGCATTAGCCACTGCACCTGGCCTTCAGCATTTTTTTTATATATCTGCTGACTATTTGTATGCCTTCTTTTGGGAAAGGCCTATTCATGTCCCTGGCCCATTTTTTAATCAGGTTATTTGTTTCCTTATTACTGAATTGAGTTCCTTATATATTTTGAAAATAAATCCCTTATCAGATGTATGGTCAGCAAATATTTTCTCTCATTCCATAGGATGCCTCTTCACTCTGTTGGTTTATTCCTTTGCTGTGCAAAAGCACTTGTGTAGTTTTGCTTTTGTTGCCTGTGCTTTTGGGTTCATACTCGAAAAAGAATTGCCCAGATCAATTTCATGGAACTTTTCTCCTATTTTTTCTTCTGGTAGTTTTACAGTTTCAGGTCTTATGTTTAAGTCAATCCCATTTTGAGTTTATTTCTGTATATGATGTGAGATGAAAGTCTAATTGCACTCTTCTGCATGTGGATAACCAGTTTTCAAAGGATCATTTGTTGAAGATGCTGTCCTTTCCCATTGCATGTTCTTGTTATATTTACTGAAAATTAAAAACTGTAGGTTGGGCATGGTGGCTCACGCCTGTAATCCCAGCACTTTGGGAGGCTGAGGTGGGCAGATCACCTGAGGTCAGGAGTTCGAGTCCAGCCTGACCAACATGGAGAAACCTTATCTCTACTAAAACTACGAAATTAGCTGGGCGTGGTGGGGCATGCCTGTAATCCCAGCTACTCAGGAGGCTGAGGCAGGAGAATGGCTTGAGCCCCGAAGGCAGAGGTTGCTGTGAGCCAAGATTGCGCTATTGCACTCCAGTCTGAGCAACAAGAGCGAAACTCCATCTTAAAAAAATAATAATAGTAATAATAACTGTAAATGCATGAATTTATTCCTGGACTCTTTCTTCTATTCCATTGGTTAATGTGTCTGTTTTTATGCCAGTACTATGTTCTTTTGATTACTATAGCTTTGCAGTCAATTTTGAGGAGAGGTAGTGTGATGTCTTCAGCTTTGTTTTTTCTTTTTGTTTAGACGGAGTTTTGCTCTTGTTGCCCAGGATGGAGTACAATGGCACGATCTCGGCTCACCGCAACCTCCGCCTCCCGGGTTCAAGCGATTCTCCTGCCTCAGCCTCCCGAGTAGCTGGGATTCAAGGCATGTGCCACCACACCCGGCTAATTTTCCATTTTTAGTAGAGATGGGGTTTCTCCATGTTGGTCAGGCTAGACTCGAACTCCCGACCTCAGGTGATCCGTTCACCTTGGCCTCCCAAAGTGTTGGGATTACAGGTGTGAGCCACTGCGCCCGGCCCAGCTTTGTTCTTTTAGTTCCAGATTGCTTTGTCTATCTGTGATCTTTTATAGTTCTATACACATTTTAGGATTTTTTTTTTCCATTTTTGTGAAAAATGTCATTGGAATTTTGATAGTAGTTGCATTGAATCTTGAGATTGCTTTAGGCAGTATGGACACATTAAGAATATTAACCCATCCAATTCAGAAACACAAGATTTATTTCCATTTAATTGTGCCTTCAATTTATCTCATCAATGTTTTATACTTTTCAGTATAAAAAGTTTTACTTCCTTGGTTAAACTTACTATTATTTAATTTTTGTAACTATTGTAAATAGGATTGTTTTCTTGATTTCTTTTATGGGTAGTTCATTGTTAGTGTACAGAAATGCTACTAATGTTTGTTATTTTAATTTTGCATCCTGTAACTTTACTGAATTTGTTTATTAGTTCTAACAGGTCTTTGGTGGCTCTTCAAGGTTTTTCATATGTAGGATTATGTCCTCTGCTAACAGAGACAATTTAACTTTCCAATTTGGATGCCTTTTATTGCTTTCTCTTGCCTAATTGCTCCAGCAGAGTTTTACTACTACGTTAAACATAAGCAACAAGAGTGGTAATCCTTGCCTGTTTCTGATCTTAGAGGAAAAGGTTTCGACTTTTCACCATTTATTATTATGTTAGCTGTGGGCTTGTTGAATATGGCCTTTATTGTGTTGAGGTACATTTTTCCTATACCTAATTTTTTGAGACTTTTTTTGATAAAAGAAAGTTGAATTTTGGCAAATGCTTTTTCTGTATTAATATCTGTTGAGATGATTACATGGATTTTGTCTTTTATTCTGGTAGCTTAGTGTGTCACATCTTATAGTTGTAATAGGCTATTTAAAATTGGTAAAAATGGCCGGGCGCAGTAGCTTATGCCTATAATCCCAGCACTTTGGGAGGCCAAGGCAGGTGGATCATCTGAGGTCGGGAGTTCAAGACCAGCCTGACCAATATGGAGAAACCCCGTCTCTACTAAAACATTACCCAGGCGTGGTGACAGGTGACTGTAATCCCAGCTACTCAGGAGGCTGAGGCAGGAGAATCACGTGAACCCAGGAGGTGGAGGTTGCAGTGACCCAAGATCGCGCCATTGCACTCCAACCTGGGTGATAAGAGCAAAACTCCATCTCAAAAATAAATAAATAAATAAATAAATAAAATTGATAAAAACTTACGTTTGATTACATTTAAAAAACTCAACACTTTTAGTGCCTTCCTAACATTTTATGCTTTTGATGTTATCATTTACACATTTTTCTATTGTGTATACGTTAATAAATATTTGTAGCTATTATTGTTTTTTATATTGTTTGTAATAGATTTGTCTTATAACCTTCATAGTAAAGATATGAGTGATTGAAACACAACATTAAAGTATTGAAGTATTCTGAATTTAACTATGCAATTACTTTTAAAAGTTAGTTTTATGCCTTCGTGGGGTTTTTTGTGGTTTTTTTGATTGTTTCTTGTTTTTTTGAGATGGAGTCTTGCTCTGTTGCCCGAGCTAGAGTGAAGTGACATGATCTCGGCTCACTACAACATCCGCCTCCCAGTTTCCAGGGATTCTCCTGCCTCAGCCTTCTGAGTACCTCTGATTACAGGCGCGCCCCACCATGCCTGGCTAATTTTTGTATTTCTAGTAAAGACAGGGTTTCACCATGTTGACTAGGCTGGTCTTGAGCTCCCAACCTCAGGTGATCACCTTGGCCTCCCAAAATGCTGGCATTATAGGCGTGAGCCAGCGTGCCTGGCCCAGGTGTTTTTACGTTACTAATTAGCATCCTTTTCTTTCAGCTTGAAGAATTTTTTTTCTTTTTTCTCTTGACAGAATCTAGCTCTGTTGTTCAGGCTAGAGTGTAGTGGCATGATCTAGGCTCACTGAAACCTCCGCCTCCCAGGTTCAAGCGATTCTCCTGCCTCAGCCTCCTGAGTAGCTGGGACTACAGGCACATGCCACCATGCCTGGCTAATTTTTGTATTTTTACAGATGGGGTTTCACCATGCTGGCCAGGCTGCTCTCAAACTCATGAACTCAAGTGATCCACCCACCTCAGTCTCCCAAAGTGCTGGGATTACAGGCTTGAGCCACCGTGCCCAGCCAAATAACTTCTTTTAGCATTTCTTCTAAGACAGGTCTGGTGCTGATGAACTTCCTCAGCTTTTGTATAGTAAAGTCTTTACCTCTCCTTGTTTTCTAAAGGACAGCTTTGCTGAGTAAAGTATTCTTGATTGGCAGTATTTCTTTTTTAGCACTTTGAATATATCATCCTACTGTCTCCTGGCATCTAAGGTTTCTGCTGAAGTCTGTTGCAGCACCGAGTGCGGTGGCTCCTGCCTGTAATCCCAGCACTTTGGGAGGCCAAGGCAGGTGGATTACCTGAGGCTGGGAGTTCGAGACCAGCCTGACCAACATGGAGAAACCGTGTCTCTACTAAAAATACAAAATTAGTCGGGCATGGTGGTGCATGCCTGTAATCTCAGCTACTCGGGAGACTTAGGCAGGAGAATCACTTGAACCCGGGAGGTGGAGGCTGCAGTGAGCTGAGATAGTGCCGTTGCACTTATCCTGGAAAACAAGAACGAAACTCCTTCTCAAAAAAAAAAAAAAAGAAAATTAAAGAAAAGTCTGTTGCTAGCTTTAATAGAACTCCCTTATGTTTTGTTTTGGTGGTTGGTTTTGAGACAGAGTATCACTCTTGTTACCCAGTAATGCAATGGCACGATCTCGGCTCACCGCAACCTCCACCTCCCGGGTTCAAGCAATTCTCCTGCCTCAGCCTCCCGAGTAGCTGGGATTACAGGCATGTGCCACCACGCCGGGCTAATTTTGTGGTTTTAGTAGAGATGGGGTTTCTCCATGTGATCAGACTGGTCTCAAACTCCCGACCTTAGGTTATCCTCCCGGCTTAGCCTCCCAAAGTGCTTGAATTATAGGCATAAGCCACTGGGCCTGGCCATATCCCTTATGTTTTATATGCATCTTTTCCCTTGCTGCTTTCAGGATCCTCTTTTGTCCTACATTTTTGACAATGTAATTACAATGTGTCTTGGTATAGTCTTGTTTGGATTGAATCTAACTGGGGATTTTTGACCTGCTTTTACTTGGATATTTATATCTTTCCCAAGTTTTCTGTTATTGTTTCTTTTTGTTTTTTAGACAGAATCTCGCTCTGTCACCCAGGCTGGAGTGCAGTGGCTCGATCTTGGCTCACTGCAACCTCTGCCTCCTGGTTTCAAGCAATTCTCCTGCCTTAGCCTCCTGAGTAGCTGGGATTACAGGCGCCCACCACCATGCCCGGTTAATTTTTGTATTTTTAGTAGAGATGGGGTTTCACCATGTTGGCCAGGCTGATCTGGAACTCCTGACCTCAGGTGATCCACCTGCCTTGGCCTCCCAAAGTGCTGGGATTACAGGTGTGAGCCACCGAGCCTGGCCTGCTATTGTTTCTTTAAATAATATTTTGGCCTCTTTGTCTTTCCTTCTCCTTCCTAATTCCTATAATTTGAATATTTGCTCTTTTGATTGTCTCATAAATCCTGTAAGCTTTTTTAAATTCTTTTTCATGGGGATAGCTGGCTACCTTTGTTTTTTCGTGTGTATAAGGGGATGAAAGCTACTATTTCCTGCTCTGTCATCTTGGTGATGTCATCTCACATTGTGCACTTTGCATTTACACTTGTGAAGTTTTCTGTCATCCATCTGGATCAAAATGTAAGTAATGCCAGGAAAGCTCATGCTGGGTGGTACCTTGGGTATTCCGTTACCTTGCGCTTCAAGACTGGGTTGGTTGTTTTTGTTATGATTTGTAGAGTTTGTGGGAAAAGCAGGTTCAGTCCTGCCTGGGGCTGTTTTTCAATCTATATTGTCATAGTTGATTCATACCTGCAATTCCAGCAATTTGGGAGGCCAAGGCTGGCAGATCACCTGAGGTCAGGAGCTCAAGACCAGTCTGGCCAAAATGGTGAAACCCTCTCTCTACTAAAAATACAAAAATTAGCCAGGTGTGGTAGCACATGCCTGTAATCCCAGCTACTCGGGAGGCTGAGGCAGGAAAGTCGCTTGAACCCAGGAGGCGGAGGCTGTAGTGAGCCGAGATCGCGCCACTGCGCTCCAGCCTGGGAGACAGAGAGAGACTCTGTCTCAAAAAGAAAGAAAACAAAATTGTCATAGTCATCTTCTGACAGAGATACTTAATGATAGTTTTGATGGAAATTTCTAAACAGTAAAATACCTTCCCAAAATAGTGACTGTGGGCCAGGTGCGGTGGCTCACTCCTGTAATCCCAGCAATTTTGGAGGCCAAGGCCGGCGGATCACCTGAGGTCAGGAGTTCAAGGCCAGCCTGGCCAACATGGCAAAACCCCATCTCTACTAAAAAATACAAAAATTAGCCAGGTATGGTAGCGGACACCTGTAATCCCAGCTACTCGGGAGGCTGAGGCAGGGAGAATTGCTTAAACCTGGGAGGCAGAGGTTGCAGTGAGCGGAGACCATGCCACTGCACTCCAGCCTGGCTGACAGAGTGAGACTCTGCCTCAAAAAAATAAATAAATAAATAAAAATAAAAGTGGCTGTACTTTTGAAAAATGCCTTTATCTCATGCCCTTTATCACGATACTTATACTATACAAAATCAGGTCGTTACTAGTTTATCTTGCCTGACAGACTGTGAATTCATTAGAACCAGGAAACATGCCTGTCCTTTTTGTTTTTATTTTTATTTTTTTGAGACGGAGTCTCGCTCTGTTGCACAGGCTGGAGTGCAGTGGTATAATCTTGGCCCACTACAACCTCCGCCTCCTGCGTTCGAGTGATTCTCCTGCCTTAGCCTCCTAAGTAGCTGGGATTACAGGCACACATCATCACACCTGGCTAATTTTTGTATTTTTAGTAGAGACGGAGTTTTGCCATGTTGGCCAGGCTGGTCTTGAACTCCTGACCTCAGGTGATCCACCTGCCTCGGCCTCCCGACGTGCTGGGTTTACAGGCGCGAGCCACTGCATCAGGCGCCTGTTCTTTTTATTGCTATACCCCTCTATATACCCTATAACAAGACACAGAGTAAGCATTCAGTAAATGTTAGATATATCAATCATAAGAAATTCATATTTAGGCTGAGCGCGATGGTACACGCCTATAATCCCAGCACTTTGGAAGGCTGAGGCAGGCAGATCGCTTGAGCTCACGAGTTTGAAACCAACCTGGGCAACATGGCAAAACCCTACCTCTACAAAAAATTACAGGAACTACCTGAGTGTGATGGTGTGTACCTGTAGTCCCAGCTACTCGGGAGGCTGAGGTGGGAGGATAGTTTGAGTGTGGGAGGTGGAGGTTGCAGTGAGCCAAGATCATACCGCTACACTCCAGCCTGGGCAATAGAGCCAGACCTTGTCACAAAAAAAAAAAAAAAAAAGAAAAGTAAAATCATATTTAAAAGGCAGCATTGAGGCTGGGTGCAGTGGTTCACACCTGTAATCCCAGCACTCTGGAGGCCAAGGTGGGCGGATCACCTGAGGTCAGGAGTTCAAGAGCAGCCTGGCCAATATGGTGAAACCCCATCTCTACTAAAAATACAAAAATTAGCTGGGTGTGGCATCACACACCTGTAATTCCAGCTACTTGGGAGGCTGAGGCACAAGAATCACTTAAACCTAGGAAACAGAGGTTGTGGTGAGCCAAGATCACACCACTGTACTGCAGCCTGGACAATAGAGTGAGACTCTGTCTCCAAAAAAATTCAATAAATAAAATAAAATAATATTCCATTGTGTGGATATACTACATTTTGTTTATTCATTCATCAGTTGATGGACATTAGAGTTGCTTCTACTTCTTGGTTATTATAAATAATGCTGTTATGAACAAGTTTCTGTGTGGACCTATGTTTTAATTTCTCTTGGGCATATTCCTATAACTAAAACTGCTGAGTCACATGATAACTCTATGTTTAACTTTTCGAGAAACTGCCAAACTGTTCCTTATTTATGTTCTCACCAGCAGTGTATGAGGGTCTTAAATTCTCCACATTTTGCCAACACTTAATTGTCTGCCTTTTTTATTATAGACCTTCTAATGGGCATGAAGTGGTAAATGGAATATTTTTTAAAATTTTAAATCAATTCAAAAAGTCCATGAACAAAATATCAAAATTTTAAATAAATACAGGATCTAGCAGTTCTGTGCTTAGCCACATTGGCACCTGAAGTGAAAAGAAAACTGTGTGTCCCTATGTACATTTCTATTTATTCTGAATGGTAATGAAAGAGACTAATTTTGAGGCCGGGCGCGATGGCTCACGCCTGTAATCCCAGCACTTTGGGAGGCCGAGGCGGGCGGATCCCGAGGTCAGCAGATCGAGACCATCCTGGCTAACACGGTGAAACCCCGTCTCTACTAAAAATGCAAAAAATTAGCCGGGCGAGGCGGCGGGCGCCTGTAGTCCCAGCTACTCGGGAGGCTGAGGCAGGAGAATGGCGTGAACCCGGGAGGCGGAGCTTGCAGTGAGCCGAGATGGCGCCACTGCACTCCAGCCTGGGCGACTAAGCGAGACTCTGTCTCAAAAAAAAAAAAAAAAAAA
>NC_037689.1:80073664-80077056 GCF_003255815.1 Theropithecus gelada | reverse complement strand
GGCGGAGCTTGCAGTGAGCCGAGATGGCGCCACTGCACTCCAGCCTGGGCGACTAAGCGAGACTCTGTCTCAAAAAAAAAAAAAAAAAAAGAGACTAATTTTGAAAGTATGTTTTTAATATAAAACTTTATCAAGACATGTTACTATTCCTCCTGAATATGAACAGAAATAAAAAAGAAAATTAAAAATTAGAAATGTACAAATCTCCATATGAGAGCATTAATTATTAAGGAAGAAGCAGATATCAAATAGAAAGTAAGAATAGTAGGCCAGGAATGGTGGCTCACACCTGTAATCTCAGCACTTTGGAAGGCCAAAGTGGGTGGATTGCTTGGGTCCAGGAATTAAAAACTAGCCTGGGCAACATGGCAAAACCCTGTCTCCACAAAAAATACAATAAATTAGCCAAGCATGGTGTCATGCACCTGTAGTCCCAGTTACTCAGGAGGTTGAAGTGGGAGGATCACTTGGGCCTGGAAGGTCGAGGCTGCAGTGAGCCAGATCATGCTATTGTACTCCAACCTGGGAGAGAGAGTGAGACACTGTCTCAAAAAAACAAAAATAAAAACAACAGAAAGTCAGAAGATTATGCAAGTCCCAATTTATGTTTGAAGTGGAACTATGACAAATAAAATACCATTAGAATTTTCATTTTTAGCCAGTAAAAAGTTATTTTCTCTAAATACTTCTGATTTCCAAAGAGTAGCCAATCAATAGCAAATACATGGAGACAACCTAGGTGCCCATCAACAGTGGATTGAATAAAGAAAATGTGGTACATATAGGCCAGGCTCGGTGGCTCACGCCTGTAATCCCAGCACTTCGGGAGACTGAAGTGGGCAGATCACTTGAGGTCAGGAGATCGAGACCATCCTGGCCAACATGGTGAAACCCCATCTCTACTAAAAACACAAAAATTAGCCGGGCATGGTGGTGCGTGCCTGTAGTCCCAGCTACTCAGGAAGCTGAAGCAGGAGAATCGCTTGAACCCAGGAGGTGGAAGTTGCAGTAAGCCAAGATTATGCCACTGCACCCCAGCCTGGGCTACAGAGCAAGACTCTGTCTCGGTGAAAAAAAAAAAAAAAAAAAAAGAAAAGAAAAAGGAAATGTGGTACATATATACCATGGAATACTATGCAACCATAAAAATGAATGAAATCCTGTTCTTTGCAGCAACATAGATGCAGCTGGAGGCCATTATTCTAAGCAAATTAATGCTGACAGAGAAAATAAAATACTGCATGTTCTCACTTATAGGAGGGAGCTAAACCCTGGATATATACCAACATAAAGATGGGAACAATATACACTGAGGACTCCAAATGGTAGGGAAGAAAGAAGAGGCAAGAGCTGAAAAACTTTCTATTAGGTACTGTGTTCACTATCTGGTGATGGGATCAATAGAAGCCCACATCTCAGCATCACGCAATATACACACTTGTAACAAACCCACACATGTACCCTCTGAATCTAAAATTAAAATTAAAAAAGGAACCAATGGGGTTGTATGGCACAGCAGAAGAGAGTGATGAAAAGTAGAATGATGAAAGAATAAGCATATTTGCCTGTAGACTTGCTCATTTAACTTATGTGTGTTTATCCATACCTGGGACCTGGGGAAGGAGATATAGAAATGCACTAGAGGCTGTCTTGAGTGTTAGGGACATAGCATGATGAATGTAACACGTGTGTCACGGTCAGTTTTATGTCAACTAGGCCAGGCTACATTCCACAGTTATTCAATGAAATTTTAATCTAGATCTGGTTGTGAAGGTGGTTTGTTGATGTGATTAAAGGTTATAATCAATCTGTTGACTTTAAGGTAGATTAAATAATCTGGGTAGGCTGATTCAATCAACTGGAAGCCTTAAGAGCAGAGCTGAGGCTTACTTGAAGAAGAATACATTTTCCCTGAGGATAGAACTTTAGCTCATGCCCAACAGTTCCAGACTGCCCTATGGATTTTGGACTTGCATAGCCATTTCCTTGCAATAAATCATGTAAACCAATTCCTTGTGATAAATCTCTTAATACTTAAAAACAGCAACAAACAACAATGACAACAAAATAACAAAAAGCAGTCAACTATTTGGCTCATAAATATTCTGATGATTAAAATCCTGTAAAAATATCATCCAAAATAGGTTTTTTTTTTTTTTTTTTTTTGGGTGGGGGGATGGAGTTTTGCTCTTGTTGCCCAGTCTGGAGTGCAAGGGCACAATCTTGGCTCACCACAACCTTCACCTCCCAGATTCAAGCAATTCTCCTGCCTCAGCCTCCCGAGTAGCTGGGATTACAGGCATGCGCCACCACGCCTGGCTAATTTTGTATTTTTAGTAGAGACAGGGTTTCTCCATGTTGGTCAGGCTAGTCTCAACCTCCCGACCTCAGGTGATCTGCCAGCTCCTAAAGTGTTGGGATTACAGGCGTGAGCCACCGTGCCTGGCCCAAACTAGGTTGTTTTTTTTTTGATGGAATCTTGTTCTGTCTCACCCAGGCTGGAGTGAAGGCTGGAGTGGAGTGGCACAATAATCTCAGCTCACTGCAACCTCCGCCTCCTCGGTTCAAGTGATTCTCCTGCCTCAGCCTTCCAAGTAGCTGGGATTATAGGCACTTGCCAACATGCCTGGCTAATTTTTGTATTTTTAGTAGAGATGGGCTTTCACCATGTTGGCCAGGCTGGTCTCAAACTCCTGAGCTCAAGTCATCCACCCGCCTCAGCCTTCGAAAGTGTTGAGATTACAGGCGTGAGCCACTGCACCTGGCCCCAGAATTTCATCCAAAATAATTTTAAGTATCCTGCAAAATCAGTAATTTGTAATATAAGATCAACATTGAGTTTGAGTATTCTAAAGCTGGTTCATAAAGTTGCTGTAGTGTAATCCTATTCAAATTTGGAAGTAGCCCTATTATATATACATATATATATATATATATATATATTTTTTTTTTTTTTTTTTTTGAGACGATGTCTCGCTCTGTCACCCAGGCTGGAGTGCAGTGGCCGGATATCAGCTCACTGCAAGCTCCGCCTCCCGAGTTTACGCCTTTCTCCTGCCTCAGCCTCCCGAGTAGCTGGGACCACAGGCGCCTGCCACCTCGCCCGGCTAGTTTTTTTTGTTTGTTTGTTTTGTTTTGTTTTTGTATTTTTTAGTAGAGACGGGGTTTCACCGTGTTAGCCAGGATGGTCTTGATCTCTTGACCTCGTGATCCGCCCGCCTCGGCCTCCCAAAGTGCTGGGATTACAGGCTTGAGCCACCGTGCCCAGCCGATACCTTATTATATTTTTAAAACAACATCCTGCCGGGCGCGGTGGCTCAAGCCTGTAATCCCAGCACTTTGGGAGGCCGAGACGGGAGGATCACGAGGTCAGGAGATCGAGACCATCCTGG
>NC_037689.1:80057083-80073314 GCF_003255815.1 Theropithecus gelada | reverse complement strand
AGCTCCGCCTCCCGGGTTCACGCCATTCTCCTGCCTCAGCCTCCGAGTAGCTGGGACTACAGGCGCCCGCCACTGCGCCCGGCTAGTTTTTTGTATTTTTTAGTAGAGACGGGGTTTCACCGTGTTAGCCAGGATGGTCTCGATCTCCTGACCTTGTGATCCGCCCGTCTCGGCCTCCCAAAGTGCTGGGATTACAGGCTTGAGCCACCGCGCCCGGCCTTTAAAAATTAATTTAAGATTGTTCAGTTGGTCAAGAGAAATTGCCCAACATGGATTTCTCTTACTTGACAATGAGTTAAAGAAAGAAGTAACCTTTGGAATTACATTGATGAATTTGCTTCCATTAAAAATCAGGAAAGCAGCAAGAGGGAGGTTATTTATGTATAAGGTATCTTCTGTAAGACAAAAGTGATTTCTCATCATGAAGGCCACAAAGAGGTCATGGAGGCCAGAAAAGTGGAGGATGACACCACTCATAGTGCTCAAAAAAAAAAGAAAAGAAAAGAAAAGGCTGGCCAGCTGCGGTGGCTCACGCTTGTAATACCAGCACTTTGGGAGGCCAAGGCAGGCGGATCACCTGAGGTCAGGAGTTCAAGACCAGCCTGGATAACATGGTAAAATCCCGTCTCTACTAAAAATACAATTAGCTGGGCGTGGTGGTGGGTGCCTGTAACCCCAGCTACTCAGGAGGCTGAGGCAGGAGAATCACTGGAACCCAGGAGGCAGAGGTTGCAGTGAGTCGAGATCTCACCATTGCACTCCAGCCTGGGCAACAAGAGTGAAACTTCACTGTCTCAAAAAAGAAAAGAAAAAAAAAGGCAAGAATGTTTTGCTCTGACCATTCTATTCATGTTTGTGCTAGGGTTTCTGTCCAGGGCAATTAGGCAAGATAAAGAAATAAAAGACATTCAGATTGTTAAGGAAGAAGTAAAACTATATCTACTTTTGTTAAGGAAGAAGTAAAACTATATCTACTTTTGTTAAGGAAGAAGTAAAACTATATCTACTTTTACATGATATAATCTTGTGTATAGAAAATCCTAAGGAATCCACAAAAAACTACAGTAGACTCCCCCATATCTATGGGTTTCACATCCACAAATTCAACCAATTGTGGATCAAAAATAAAGCAATATTAAAAAAAATAAAAATAATATAAATAAAACAAATACCGTATGACAACTATTTACATAGCATTTACATTGTATCATGTATTATAAGTAATTTAGAGATGGTTTGAAGCATTCAGAAGGATGTATGTAGATTATATAACCCCATTTTATGTAAGAAAATTAAGCATCTGAGAATTTTGATACCTGTGAGGGGTCCTAGAATCAATTTCCCTTGGACATTGAGGGACAACTATACTAGAACTAGAACTAGAACTAACAAGACACTTTACCAACATTGTACAATACAAAACCAATGTACAACAAGCAGTTGTATTTTATAGACTTGCAATAAACAAATCTGAATAAAATTAAGCAAAAAATTCCACTTAAAATAGCATAACAATACTTGTACTTAGGAATAAATTAACAAAAGAAGTTCAAAACTTATACACAGAATATTATTGAAATTTGTACACAAAACATTATTGAAAAAAGTTTAAGAAGACCTAAGTATATTGGAAGACATCCATCACATGTTCATGAATTTAAAGACTTAATATTGTTATAATGTCAAAGGTCTCCAAATTTATCTACAGACTCAATACAATCCCTATCAAAATCCTGACTTGATTACTACAGACATCAACAAGCTGATGCTAAAACTTATATGAGACTGCAAGTGTCCAGAATAGTGAAAACCATCCAGAATAAAGTTGGAGGTTGGAGCATTCATGTTTCTTCTTCTTTTTTTTTTTCTGTTTTGTTTTCGTTTCCAGTGGGGTCAGATACTCATGGTTTTTTATCTTAAAATTTACTTCAAAGCTACAGTAATCAAGACTGTGGGATTGGTATAAAGTTACATTTATAAATATACAAAAATCAAGGGAATAGAATTGGGAGTTTAGAAATAAACCCTTACATTTATGGTCAATTATAAACAAAGAAGCAACAGTCTAAATACATGGTGCTGGGAAAACTGGGTATCTATATGCAAAAGAAAGAAGTTAGATTACTATTGCTCATCACATACAAAAATTAACTCAAGGCCAGGCGCGGTGGCTCATGCCTATAATCCCAGCACTTTGGGAGACTGAGGTGGGCGGATCGCTTGAGTCCAGGAGTTGAGACCAGCCTGGGCAACATGGTGAAACCCCATCTCTACAAAAAAATACACACATACAAAAAAAATTAGCCAGACGTGGTGGCGCTGCGCCTGTTGTTCCAGCTACTTGGGAGGCGAAGGTCAGAGAATTGCTTGAGCCTGGGAGGCACAGATCGCAGTGAGCCGAGATTGCGCCATTACACCCCAGCGGTGATGAGGGTGAAACCCTGTCTCAAAAGAAAAGAAAAGAAAAGAAAAGAAAAGAAAAGAAAAGAAAAGAAAAGAAAAGAAAAGAAAAGAAAAGAAAAGAGAAGGAAAGAAAGAAAGAAGGAAGGAAAGGAAGGAAGGGAGGGAGGGAGGGAGGGAGGGAGAAAGGCCGAGTGTGGTGGCTCACGCCTGTAATCCCAGCATTTTGAGAGGCTGAGGCAGGCAGATCACCTGAGGTCAGGAGTTTGAGATCAGCCTGGCTAACGTGGTGAAACCCCGTCTCTACTAAAAATACAAAAATTAGACGGGTGTGGTGGCACACACCTGTAGTCCCCAGTACTCGGGAGGCTGAGGCAGGATAATCGCTTGAACCCAGGAGGCGGAGGCTGCAGTGAGCCGAGATCTTGCCACTGCACTTCAGCCTGGGTGACACAGTGAGACCCAGTCTCAAAATAAATAAAAATACAAATAAAACAAGTACATAAATAATAAAAACCAAAAAAAACCCCACAAAAATTAACTCAAAATGTATCAAAGACCTAAATGTAAATACTTAAACTATAAAACTCATATAAGAAAATCTTCATGCCCCTAGGTTAGACAATGTGGCTTTTTTTTTTTTTAGTTATGACATTAAAAACACAACGTACAAAAGAAAAAGTAAATTGTACTTAGTGAAAATAAAAAAACTTTTGTACTTTAAGAACACATCAAGAAACTGAAAAAAACTTACAAAATAGAAGAAAATATTTGCAAATCGTATATATATCTGATAATGTAAAACTCCTACAATTCAATAAATGACCAATAACCAGATTGAAAAATAGACCAAGTATTTGAATAGACATTTATCCAAAGAGGATATATAAAAGGCCAATATGCACATAAAAAGATGCTCTACATCATTAGCTATTGGGAAAATGATCATCAAAAGCATTTGAGATACTACTTCACACCCATTAGGCTGGCTATAGTTAAAATGACAAGTACGGCAACAATGTGGAGAAATTGTAACACTATATATTGCTGGTAGAAATGTAAAATGATGCAGTGCCTTGGAAGACCCTTTGACAATTCCTCAAAGAGTTCATCATAGAGTTACCATGTTGCCCAGCAGTTGCCCGCCTAGGTATATATCCAAGATATCTGAAAACATGGGTTGACACAAAAACTTGTGCATAAATGTTCATAGTAGCATTATTCATAATAGCCAAAAGATGGAAACAACCCAAACATTTATCATTTTATGAATGGATAAACAATATGTTTCATATTTATACAATGGAATATTATTTAGTCATAAAAAGAAATGAAGCACTGATATATGCTACGACAAGTATGAACCTTGAAAATATTGTGCTAAGAAGGCAGGCACAAAAGGCCGCCTGTTGATTTCATTTAAATGAAATGTCCAGAAGAAGCAAATCCGTAGAGACAAAAAAATGTTGTTTGCTAGGGGCTGATTGGGTGAAGAGTTAGTTAATGAGTAGTGACTGGTAATGGGTATGGGGTTTCTTTTTTTTTTTTTTTGAAATGGAGTTTTGCTCTGTTGCTCAGGCAAAATCTCAGGCTCTGTTGCAGTGGCAAAATCTCGACTCACTGCAACCTCCACCTCCCGGGTTCAAGCGATTCTCCTGCCTCAACCTCCCGAGTAGCTGGGATTACAGGCACCCACCACCATGGCCAGCTAATTTTTGTATTTTTACTAGAGATGAGGGTTTTACCATATTGGTCAGGCTGGTCTCGAACTCCTGACCTCAGGTGATCCACTCGCCTCGCCCTCCCAAAGTGCTGGGATTACAGGTGTGAGCCAACGCACTTGGCCAGGTATGGGGTTTCTTTTTGTGATGATGGAAATGTTCTGGAATTAGATAGTAGTGACAGTTACACAAGTCTGTGAATACATCAACAACCACTGAATTATACTTTTAGAAATGGTGAATTTTATGGTATTTGAATTATAGCTCAGCTTTAAAAGGAGCTTTAGGATTGGTCAACTTTATATACAGTTTAAGTGGCATGATTTTACATCTCATGATACATCCTTCATTCTAATATATTGCCCTCAGTGCCTCACATTACATTTATAAATTCCCTTCTTGTTGTTTTTCCCGTTCCCTACATCACTTGGTACAGTGCTTTGCAAAATGTATAACTTTGTACATTATTTTGGGTGTTGAAATGTATTAAATACTTTTTCATCCCCTTGAGCCCCTAATAAAAAAAAATTACCCAACCTTCACATTTTATTTCTCCCTACTAGAAAATAAATTCCCTAATGCTAAGATTCACGGTAGATTCATCTCCATACCCAATTCTACCTTATTTATTTATTTATTTATTTATTTATTTATTTATTTATTTTTGAGACGGAGTCTCGCTCTGTCGCCCAGGCTGCAGTGCAGTGACCAGATCTCAGCTCACTGCAAGCTCCGCCTCCCGGGTTTACGCCATTCTCCTGCCTCAGCCTCCCGAGTAGCTGGGACTACAGGCGCCAGCCACCTCGCCCGGCTAGTTTTTCGTATTTTCAGTAGAGACGGGGTTTCACCGTGTTAGCCAGGATGGTCTCGATCTCCTGACCTCGTGATCCTCCCGTCTCGGCCTCCCAAAGTGCTGGGATTACAGGCTTGAGCCACCGCGCCCGGCCCCTTATTTATTTATGTATTTATTTAGACACAGAGTCTCTGTTTGTCACCCAGACTGGAGTGCAATGGCACAATCTTGGCTCACTGCAACCTCTGTCTCCTGGGTTTGAGCAATTCTCTTACCTCGACCTTCCGAGTTGCTGGAATTACAGGTGCACACCACGCCCGGCTAATTTTTGTATTTTTTTTTTTTTTTTTGAGACGGAGTCTCGCTGTGTCACCCAGGCTGGAGTGCAGTGGCGCGATCTCGGCTCACTGCAAGCTCCGCCTCCCGGGTTTACGCCATTCTCCTGCCTCAGCCTCCGAGTAGCTGGGACTACAGGCGCCCGCCACCACGCCCGGCTAGTTTTTTGTATTTTTTTAGTAGAGACGGGGTTTCACCATGTTAGCCAGGATGGTCTCGATCTCCTGACCTCGTGATCCACCCGCCTCGGCCTCCCAAAGTGCTGGGATTACAGGGTTGAGCCACCGCGCCCGGCCAATTTTTGTATTTTTAGTAGAGATGGGGTTTCTCCACGTTGGCCAGGCCAGTCTCAAACTCCTAACCTCAAGTGATCTGCCCCCCTCAGCCTCCCAAAGTTCTGGGATTATGGGCGCAAGCCAGCGTGTCCAGCCCCAACTCTCACTTCTATTTCTGCCTTGTACCTAGCACAGTGCCTTGGATAAAGACACTTAGGGTTTTTTTCTTTTTCCCCTCTCTGCTTTGAATGTAATCTCCTTGAAGATTAATACTGGATTGCATTCATCACCCACTTGTATAGTCTTATTCTTTACATGTAAGTTCTTTTTTTTTTTTTTTTTTTTTTTTTGAGACAGAGTCTCGCTCAGTCGCCCAGGCTGGAGTGCAGTGGCGCGATCTCGGCTCACTGCAAGCTCCGCCTCCCGGGTTCACGCCATTCTCCTGCCTCAGCCTCCGAAGTAGCTGGGACTACAGGCGCCCGCCACCACGCCCAGCTAATTTTTTGCATTTTTAGTAGAGACGGGGTTTCACCGTGTTAGCCAGGATGGTCTCGATCTCCTGACCTCGTGATCCGCCCGCCTCAGCCTCCCAAAGTGCTGGGATTACAGGCGTGAGCCACCGCGCCCGGCCACATGTAAGTTCTTAATGAATGAATAAATTCTGTTATATTTGTTCTCCCACGTGCCACCGCAAGTTGTACTTTTTCTTTTCTTTTTTTTTTTTTGAGACGGAGTTTCGCTCTTGTTCCAACTCATGTTTCAAATGAGTTTGTTCTAGTGTAACTCAGCATCTGTCATTTTAGCTATTAAGACTGTTACTCATTTGTTTGTCTTAAATTGTGAATGTACAGATAACATGAACTATTGTCTCGGGTCATTGCCTTTGTACATTTCTTTGTAAAATTTCCAAATAAGAGCCCTTTCTAAGCAAGTGCTTGCCAAATATGGCTGGATGATGATGAAATCCCAACTCTTCTTTCACCTATTTGGATTTTATATTCTTTCAGGAGACAGCTTTACCTTTGGAACAATTACTTATGTAAGAGGAAAAGTGGGTTTCCACAGAGAATGAAATTGGTACTGGCTAGTTCAGTAGTCCAGGAAGCTACAAAGATCAGTCTTCAAGAGGAAATATTGTAACCTGGCAACCAAACTCTGTCTCTGGTGTTTTCTGGAGGCATTTTTCTTAAGTTGGAATTGAGGCAGGTAGACTAGGGGAAATGTGAGTGAGTGGAGGCAGGGGCATGAAGTTTGCACCTTGGTTGTGAATTAATATAGCTTTTCTGTCCCTAGGTCTCTGGGTCTAGCACTTTTCGATTCGAAACATTACCAAATAAAACCAGTGCCTCAATTTGTTAAAAAAAAATTGGCAGCTTTACAAGCCTATTTCTCTAATAATGCTTCTTGCTGATTATTTCTTTTTTTTTTTTTTTTTTTTTTGAGACGGAGTCTTGCTCTGTCACCCAGGCTGGAGTGCAGTGGCCGGATCTCAGCTCACTGCAAGCTCCTCCTCGCGGGTTCACGCCATTCTCCTGCCTCAGCCTCCCGAGTAGCTGGGACTACAGGCACCCGCCACTTCGCCCGGCTAGTTTTTTTTTTTCGTATTTTTTAGTAGAGACGGGGTTTCACCGTGTTAGCCAGGATGGTCTCGATCTCCTGACCTCGTGATCCGCCCGTCTCGGCCTCCCAAAGTGCTGGGATTACAGGCTTGAGCCACCGCGCCCGGCCTTATTATTTCTTTATATGTGTATTTAAAAAATTCAGCCAGGCACGGTGGCTCATGCCTGTAATCCCAGCACTTTGGGAGGCTGAGGTGGATCACCTGAGGTCAGGAGTTCGAGACCATCCTGACTAATAGGGTGAAACCCCATCTCTACTAAAAATACAAAAATTAGTAGCCGGGTGTGGGGGCCTGCGCCTATAATCCCCGCTACTCGGGAGGCTGAGACAGGAGAATCGCTTGAACCCGAGAGGGGAGAGGCAGAGGTTGCAGTGAGCTGAGATTGCACCACTGCACTCCAGCCTGGGTGACAGAGTGAGATTCCGTCTCAAAATAAATAAATAAATAAATAAAAATAAAAAGTAATTTTTCTCCCAAACAAAGGCCCAAGAGTCATCAGAACAAAACTGCAATAGATTTCACGTTTTTTTTTTTTTTGTTTTTGAGACCGAGTCTCGCTCGACTGTCGCCCACGCTGGAGTGCAGTGGCGCTATCTCGGTTCACTGCAACCTCTGCCTCCTGGGTTCAAGTGATTATCTTGCCTCAGCCTCTCGAGTAGCTGGGATTACAGGTGCCCACCGCCACACCCAGCTAATCTTTGTATTTTTAGTACAGACGGGGTTTCACCATATTGGCCAGCCTGATCTCAAACTCCTGATCTCAGGTGATCTGCCCACCTCGGCCTCCCAAAGAGCTGGGATTACAGGCGTGAGCCACTGCGCCTGGCAGGTTTCATTCGTTTTTTTTTTTTTTTTTTTTTTTTTTTTTTTTTTTGAAGGGGGTCTCNGTTATTTTTTCCATGAAAAGCAAATACCTTTGTACACAAAAATCTATAGCTTCCACAGTGGGCAAAAATTTCGGATAAGTGTCTTTCTTTTTTTTTTTTTTTTTTTTTGAGACGGAGTCTCGCTCTGTAGCCCAAGCTGGAGTGCAGTGGCGCGATCTCAGCTCACTGCAAGCTCTGCCTCCCGGGCCCATGCCATTCTCCTGCCTCAGCCTCCCGAGTAGCTGGCGCCGGCCACCACGCCCGGCTAATTTTTTTTGTATTTTTAGTAGAGACGATGTTTCACCGTGTTAGCCAGGATGGTCTCAATCTCCTGACCTTGTGATCCTCCCGCCTTGGCCTCCCAAAGTGCTGGGATTACAGGCTTAAGCCACCACGTCACTCATTTTTATCCCCCTTTCTATTTACCAGTAACTTACTGCTCATGCCTGTAATACCAGCACTTTGGGAGGCTGAGGCGGGTGGATCACTTGAGGTCAGGAGCTCAAGACCAGCCTGGCCATGATGGTGAGACCCCTGTCTCTACTAAAAATACAAAAAGTAGCTGGACATGGTGGCATATGCCTGTAATCCCAGCTACTTAGGAGGCTGAGGCGGGAGAATCTCTTGAACCCAGGAGGTGGAAGTTGCAGTGAGCCGAGATCACGCCAAGGCACTCCAGCCTGGGCGACAGAGCAAGACTCCGTCTCAAAAAAAAAAATTAAAAGTAATAATAAATAAAAGAAGAGGGAAGATGGAAGGACTTTTAGGCTCAAGAGCAGCATCCCAACTCTTTTTTTTTTTTTTTTGGAGATGGAGTCTGGCAGTGTCGCCCCAGGCTGGAATGCAGTGTGACACGATCTTGGCTCACTGCAACCTCCACCTCCTAGGTTCAAGTGATTCTCCCCCCTCAGCCTCCCAAGTAGCTGGGATTACACTGAGGTTACGGGCAAGGGCCCACACCCGGCTACCAACTCTTTTATGAAGACTCTTTTGTTTACAGAATTAAAGGAAGCACCTTGTTCTGAATCCAGTTTTGCCATTGACAGACTCATTGTATGACTAGGCTAAAACCCTCTGGCTTCAGTTTTCCCATTAGTTGGTTGAAGTACATACACCCTCATCTATCGGAACACGGGGCTTAGTGAAGTGAAAAGAAGTAGGTTCTAGCTCATTCTAGCACTTAATAACTCCCGGAACTTTTGGAAAATTGGGTCACCTCTTTGGGCCTTAGTTTCCTCATCTATAAAACAGGAAAAAATCAGTCCTTAGCTTATCTGATGTTGCAATGACTTAGTGAGATAACAGAAGGGAATGACAGCTTTGTCCATCATAAAGTGCCATGCACTTGTGAGGTAAAGTTAATGAGAGTGAGAGATCTAGAAATAGGGAAGGAAGAAAGGAGTCGAGGCAAAGCTAAAAGAAATTTGGGTTGGGAAAGGAAAAAAGAAATGAAGAGAAAGAAAAAGGAAAAGGGCATTTCAAAAGAGATAAAGGCTGTGAGAGGAAGTGCAACAGGTCAGGAAAACTGGGGGAGGGTCCACGGCAACGGTTGGGGCACGTTGCCGGCGGAGGCATTTAGGTAGAGCACTGCAGCTGGGCGCCGGGCCCGTTTGGCTGTGACGCCCACCCCCGGCTTTTATCCGCCTGTGCACTAGGGCTAGTGGAAGACCTAAGATGGCGGCGTTTGCACGGGGTGCAACCGCTGCGGTTGCAAGGCGTCCGAAGTATGTGAGTCCACTAACAAAAGTCCAGAAACTCGCCAGTTAATAGTATTGTGGTGAGTGATGAGCCTCACATTGGCTAGAGAAGTGGCCGTAAGCGAGGCTAGACACTTTGGGATCGCGTGGCCTGAGTGGGGGTAGTAACCGGCCTGTATTCCATTTTTCTCTCTCGCGTCTCTTCAAAATATCGGAGAATAATTTCTCTCTCCCTGATCACCTAACTTCTACTGACGAGGCTAGGAAGTTGCAGATGCTAGCTCCTAGGAGGGATATATGGGTCGTTCTTTCCTTTTTCCTTGTTTAAACGGGTTTTTATTGACACCATGTCTCGCCAAAATGGATTCCATCTCCTCAGAGCTCTCTTAGGAACAACCTAACCTCTTGGGCCTAACTTTATTTTTTTTTTGTTCTGCCTTTAATGTCCAAACTTATTAGTTTTGATTAATTTGTTTGTAACGTCTTCATTATGCACTAGATTAAACTTTTTTTTTCTGTGCCCATTATACCCCAAATGTGGAGTTTTGGACAAAAACTTAACATTTGTTCTTGAAGCATCTCAGAGTTGTGTGTGTGTGTGTACAGGTAATCTTTGGGGGACTTGCCACATTTTGTATATTTCTAGGCTGATAACTCACTAAGAAAAGAGCTAGATTTCCTGTTTTCAAATCTGTTGGCGAAATTAAATTTATGTTAAGCATAACATGTTTACTGTATATATGGGGAAGACAGTAAAGAGTGACATCTAATATGTTGTTAAATGCTTATGTGGTTAAAGTAAATTTCATGCATTGCCGCGGAGTATGAATTGCTGCAACCTTTTAGAAAAGAATCTGGCAATATTTAGGGAAATAAAAAATGCAGATATCACTTGAACAAAAACTGGAATGCAAAAGTCTGACTTTTAAGAATCTGTCCTGCAGAAATAAAAGTACCAGTATATAATAACGCATGAACAAGGATACTTTTGTACAACTTTGTTCTTGTGACAACTGGAAACAACCTGTGTATCCATCAGTGGGAGAATGTTTGAGTAAATTTTGGTACATAAATATTATGGAATATTTTGACTTTTGACCTAGAGGATGTCATGATGGATGGTTATGTGAGAAAAGTAAGTTGCAGAATAGTCTAGTATGATTCCTTTTTTTTTTTTTTTTTTTTTGATGGAGGGGGTGATGAAGGAATGCAAGATTAACTTCTTTATATTTTGAGGGGGGCTTTCAATATATTATGAAATACTTAAGACATATACATATATATATAAGGAATAATACAATGAACCTCTCTTCTCACCACCCAATATAAAAAAAAAAATCAAACATTAACATGACAGTTGAAGTTCTCTGTGTACCCATTCCCGATTGCATCTCTCTCTTCTCTTATCCCCAGAGGTAATCATTATTTTAAAGTTAGTGATTTTTACCATGCACTTCTTAAACTTCTGTGACATAGCAACTTATAGCATGGATTATTTTTTGTGAATATTGAAGATGAATTTTTTTAAAAAGTAAATGAAAGAAGAAAGCAAGTGTCTGACTTTTTTTTTTTTTTTTTTTTTTTCTGAGACGGAGTCTGGCTCTGTCTCCCAGGCTGGAGTGCAGTGGCGCAATCTCGGCTCACTGCAAGCTCCGCCTCCCGGGTTTACGCCATTCTCCTGCCTCAGCCTCCCGAGTAGCTGGGACTACAGGCACCCGCCACCGCGCCCGGCTAATTTTTTGTATTTTTAGTAGAGACGGGGTTTCACCGTGTTGACCAGGATGGTCTCGATCTCCTGACCTCGTGATCCTCCCACCTCGGCCTCCCAAAGTGCTGGGATTACAGGCGTGAGCCACAGCGCCCGGCCCTTTTTTTTTTTTTTTTAAAGATGAAGTCTTGCTCTGTCACCCAGGCTAGAGTGTAGTGGCGCAATCTCGGCTCACTGCAACCTCCGCCACCCGGGTTCAAGCGATTCTCCTGCCTCAGCCTCCTGAGTATCTGGGATTGCAGGCACCTGCCACCATGCCCAGCTAATTTTAATTTAATTTTTATTTATTTTATATATATATATAGAGAGGGAGAGAGACAGACAGACAGACATGGAGTCTCGCTCTGTCACCCAGCTAGATCTCGGCTCACTGTAACTTCCCCCTCCTGGGTTCAAGCGATTTTCATGCCTCAGCTTCCAGAGTAGCCGAGATTACAGGCGCACCTTTCCACGCCTGGCTAATTTTTGTATTTTTAGTAGAGATGGGTTTCCCTGTGTTGGCCAGGCTGGTCTCAGACTCCTGACCTCAGGTAATCTGCCTGCCTTGGCCTCCCAAAGTGTTGGGATTACAGGCATGATGAGCCACTGTGCCCGTCCTTATCTGGCTATTACTCTAACAGTGTCCAATAAAAATTCCTTCCTTTCTTTTTTTTTTTTTCCCTTGAGCCTAGAAATTTCTTAATTGTGGGGAGAATCTAGCAAGCAGTTGTGTCAAAGGGTGTAGATTATACTATAGTGGTAAAGAAAGTAAGCAGCTGGCAGTGAAAGCAATCTCAAGCAAATAATGAATGTTTCATGAACAAGATGCCTGAATTGAAAAACAGAACAAAACCAACTAACCAAATAAACAAAAAACAATCCGTGGATCCTAACTCAAATCCAAGGTGATTTGAGCCTGCGCTTGTAACTAGACAAAATCTGTGAACTTCAGTTACCTTGGAGGCATCTGAAGGAAATGAGGTTGCACGTAGATGAATCAGTTGTTTCTGGCATCATGTTAGTGTGATGACATTTAGCTGCTATGTGCAAAACATTTTAGCAATCATTTAGGTCCAGAACATGGAATTTATTAGTGGAACAACCCTGTAAACAGTGGTTAGAACATTAATAATTTTATTTTATTTATGTTTTATTTATTTTTTGGGACAGAGTTTTGCTGTTGTTGCCCAGAAGTCCAATGGCGCGATCTCGGCTCACTGCCATCTCTGCCTCCTGGATTCAAGTGATTCTCCTGCCTCAGCCTGTCGAGTAGCTGGGATTACAGGCATGTGCCACTGCACCCAGCTAATTTTGTATTTTTAGTAGAGACAGGGTTTCTCCATGTTGGTCAGGCTGGTCTCGAACTCCTGACCTCAGATGATCTGCCCACATCGGCCTCCCAAAGTGCTGGGATTACAGGCGTGAGCCACCGCGCCCAGCCAGAACATTAATAATTTTAAACTTCCTAACCCTTGGGAGAAGGCAAAACACTTGATGATATCTGCATGAAGACTAAAACATTTTACCAGTTTTGCATTGTTCATTTGAAATTGCATTGACTACTAGTATGTTAATTTTGTATGTGTATATATATATATATATATATATTTTTTTTTTTTTTGAGACGGAGTCTCGCGCTGTGTCACCCAGGCTGGAGTGCAGTGGCGCGATCTCGGCTCACTGCAAGCTCCGCCTCCCAGGTTCATGCCATTCTCCTGCCTCAGCCTCCGAGTAGCTGGGACTACAGGCGCCCGCCACCTCGCCCGGCTAGGTTTTTTTTGTATTTTTAGTAGAGACGGGGTTTCACCATGTTAGCCAGGATGGTCTCGATCTCCTGACCTCGTGATCCACCCGCCTCGGCCTCCCAAAGTGCTGGGATTACAGGCTTGAGCCACCGCGCCCGGCCTTGTATATATTTTTATGAGAACAGTGTTTGATATTTAATTTTTGTTAGTTTTTTTTTTAATTGATTAATGATTGGTTCATTTGCAGGAACTGACTTAGTATTCAAGGATACAAATTGTTAAGAGAATATGTTACAGAGAAAAACTTGACAAGCTAGACTTAGATTTTTGTCATTAAAGATAATCATTTGTGGGATGTGATTTTTATAAGGAGTTACATTAAATAGAATGTCTTATACAGATTTAAGAGGTTAATAATTGTAAAATTAAGAGGAAGAGTTCCTATAAAATATTCTTGAGGTGTAATAAAATTATATTTGTGGAGTATATCTTTGAATAACATTTAAAAGCAAACTGATACTTTCCAGGTAAAATAATTATCAACATAACTTTTTAAAAAGAATTCATAGTACCTCAGGTTATTTATATGTTTCACACATTAGCTTAGAAGAACAAAGGAAAATGGTGATTAGTTAATGCCATACACACTGGACAGAGAAGAAACTTAGCTCTTATGGATTCCTCTCCTTATTTTGCAGCAGGGTAAATGTAACTTTTCTCATGTAGCTAGCTACTGTCTTCCAGTGCTGTTGATGTTTTACTGTTTTAGCAATGAAGAGATTGATATGGGCTGATTGGGGGTTAGGGAAAGTGAAGCAGTAGAACCAGAACAGAGTGAACATTTAAAGGGTGCTAATAAGTAAATGATTATGTGAAGTAGCATACTAGTCGAAATGCATAACTCAAAGATAATTGGGAAGCGTATTTTCTGAAACATAACCTAAGAAAGTATAACTGCTCCCTTGTGCCTATAATCCCAGCTACTTGGGAGGCTGAGGCAGGAGAATCACTTGAATCCGAGAGGCGGAGGTTGCAGTGAGCCGAGATCGTGGCATTGCACTCCAACCTGGGCAACAAGAGTGAAACTCCATCTCAAAAAAAAAAAAGTATAAAAGCTCCTTAAAGGATGTTTTGAAATAATGAATAATATTAATTTCTATATTATATATTCACAAGTGTTCTTTCTAGAATAATTATTTGCTTAATGGGATGTTTAGTTGGTGAGAAATGAATTAATAGGTTAGTAATTTATTTGTATTATCTGTTATGAAAAATTTTAGACATTTAAATGAAAGTAGAATAACATAAATGTATTTCTATATATGGACCACTTAGATTTAGCAACTGTTATGATTTTGCCTTACTTGCCTTTCCCTCCAAAATACTGTAAATTATAGTCATCATGACATTTTCTTCTAAATAAGTCAATATAAACATAATAAACAAGGACTTTTTTCTATATAATCACAATGCCATCACTATACATACTAGGATTAACAGTAATTCCATAATTTTTTTTTTTGTTTTGAGACGAAGTCTTGCTCTTGTCACCCAGGCTGGAGTGCAATGGCACAATCTCTGCTTACTGCAACCTCCACCTCCCGGGTTCAAGTGATTCTCCTGCCTCAGCCTCCCGAGTAGCTGGGATTACAGGCGCCTGCCACCACGCCCGGCTAATTTTTGTATTTTTAGTATAGATGGGGTTTCACCATGTTGGCCAGGCTGGTCTCGAACTCCTAATCTCAGGTGATCCGTCCGCCTCGGCCTCCCAAAGTGCTGGGATTACAGGCGTGAGCCATCGTGCCCGGCCACTCTTTAATGTTTAATGCCCAGTGCATATTCAGATTTTCCCAGTTGTCCGCAAGATGTCTTTTATAGGGGCTTTCTTCAAACCAGGATCTATTCAGAGACCACACATTGCATTTGATTTTTATGTCTTTTGAGCCTTTTAAAATTTAGAGCAGTTCCCTAGAACCCCTTCTTTTGTTTGTTTTATGAAATTGGCTTGTTGAACTTCACAAAACACGAGTTGGGGTAATGCCAACTGTACTGTTAGTGATTAGTTCACATATAGGGAAAATAATTTGTGAATTTTGATCCATTCACTCTGCCAGCTATACCATGGCAGCATTTCCAGTACCAGGAAAGCAAACTAGGGGGTCTAGAACTGAGCTTTTAAGAACTCTCCCCTATCCAGTGAAATAGATAAGAATGCCAGTTGTGAGAAAATTGAAGGGGAAACGGAGAATGTCAGTGTTCAAGATATTTGAATTTTTTTTATTCATTTGAAAGGTATTTTTTTGGGGGGTGAACTATTTGTTTATATTCTTGGTCCTTTAAAAAAAAATTGGTGTTTGAACTTTTTCTTATTGTAGACACTCTTCTTCATAAATTAAGGAAGTTTGCGTTTTTTTGTTACAATGTTGCAGACTTT
Source organism: Theropithecus gelada (assembly GCF_003255815.1). Lineage (NCBI taxonomy): Eukaryota > Metazoa > Chordata > Mammalia > Primates > Cercopithecidae > Theropithecus > Theropithecus gelada. The sequence continues at coordinate 80,057,679 of NC_037689.1, read as the reverse complement.
TTTTTTTTTTTGAGACGGAGTCTCGCTCTGTCGCCCAGGCTGGAGTGCAGTGGCACGATCTTGGCTCACTGCAATCTCCGCCTCCCAGGTTCAAGCCATTCCCCTGCCTCAGCCTCCTGAGTAGCTGGGACTACAGGCATGCACCACCATGCCCGGCTAATTTTTTGTGTTTTAGTAGAGATGGGGTTTCACCATGTTGGCCAGGCTGGTCTCGATCTCCTGACCTCGTGATCTGCCTGCCTCGGCCTCCCAAAGTGCTGGGATTACAGATATGAGCTACATGCCTGGCATGAATCACATTTCTATATACTAGCAATTTAATATGTGGAAACGGAAATTATAAACAAAGTACCATTTACAAGCACTGCAAAGAAACACAACATTTAGACATAAGTAAACATGTACAGGACTTGTATTTTGTAAATTACAAAATGTTGATGAAAGAAACTCAGGAAGTCCTATATAATTGAAAAGACTTATGTTCATGACTTGGGAAACTCAACATAGTAATGATGTCAATTCTCCACAAATTGATAGGTTTAATGGAATTTCTTTTTTTTTTTTTTTTTTTTTTTTTTTTTTTTTTTTTTTTTTTT
>NC_037689.1:80006502-80032124 GCF_003255815.1 Theropithecus gelada | reverse complement strand
TTTTTTGAGACGGAGTCTCGCTCTGTCGCCCAGGCTGGAGTGCAGTGGCCGGATCTCAGCTCACTGCAAGCTCCGCCTCCCGGGTTTAAGCCATTCTCCTGCCTCAGCCTCCCGAGTAGCTGGGACTACAGGCGCCCGCCACCTCACCCGGCTAGGGTTTTTTTGTATTTTTTAGTAGAGACGGGGTTTCACCGTGTTAGCCAGGATGGTCTCGATCTCCTGACCTCGTGATCCGCCCGTCTCGGCCTCCCAAAGTGCTGAGATTACAGGCTTGAGCCACCGCGCCCGGCCGTTTTTTTGTTTTTTGAGACGGAATCTTGCTCTTGTCACCCAGGCTGGAGTACAATGGCACGATCTCGGCTCACTGCAACCTCCACTTCCTGGGTTCAAGCGATTCTCCTGCCTCAGCCTCCGGAGTAGCTGGGATTACAGGTGCCCGCCACCACGCCTGGCTAATTTTTGTATTTTTAGTAGAGGTGGGGTTTCGCCATGTTGGCCAGACTGGTCTCAAACTCCTGACCTCAGGTGATCCGCCCGCTTTGGCCTTCCAAAGTGCTGGGATTACAGGCGTGAGCCACCGTGCCCGGCCTTAGCTTTTAGTTTTATTGATTTCATTTTTTATATGTTTCTGTTTTTTCGTTTTTTGTTTTGGATGCCTGCTCTCAATGTTTATTATTCCCTTTCTTCATCTTGCTTTATATTTACTTTGCTCTTCTTTCTCTGGTTCCTTTGACACAAAATTTGGTTACTGATTTTAGATATTATTTTTTAATGTATATATTAAATGCTGTAAATTTCCCTGTTAACACTGCTTTGTCTGCATCCTATACGTTTTAATATATTGTATTTATATTGTTCTTTAGTTCAATCCATGTTTTAATTTCTCAGAGACTTTGTTACCTATGTGTTATTTGAAAGTTTCTTGTTTCATACCCAGTTGTTTGAGGGAATTTTCCAGATTTTGTTTTGTTTTGTTTTTCATTTCTAATTTGTATGTTCTCAGGATGCACCTTGTATTTTTTTCTATTTTTAAATAATTAATTGAGGTTTATTTAATAGGCCAAAACATGATCTGTCTTTGTGAATGCTACATATAATTGAGAAGAATATGTATTCTGTTGTTGCTTAAAGTGTTCTATCATTATATCAAGTTGTTTGATAGTAATGTTCAGGCCTTCCATATCATTTCTGACTTTTTACTTGTTAATTTCTTAGAGAGCAGTGTTGAAATCTCAGACTAATTTTGGATATGCCTACTTGTTTTTTCATGTCTCATTTATTGTCTTATTCATTTTGAAAACCTTTGATTAAGTGCATATACCTATAAGACTATTATGTGTTCTTGGGGAAATAACTATCTTTTCATGAGATTTCTCTTTATCCTTTGATAATCTTTCCTGTTCTGATGTCTGCTTTGTTTCATATTAATAAATATTTTCAACCTATTTCTTTGGTTAGTGTTTTATGCTGTATCTTTCTCCACCCTTGTACTTTTAATCATTGTATGCCTTTATAGTTTGTGTATGTATGTATGTGTGTGTTTCACAGTAAGTAGGTGGGTGGTTGGGTTTTTAGGTAGGTAAGTAGGCTAAATAAATAGGTGGGTTGGCTTGTGTTTTATTCCATATGACAGTGTTCATCCTTTTACTGGTGGTGTTTAGACCATTACAGTTGAAAAAAAAACTTTATTCGGGCAAAACTTATATAATTTACTCATTTTAAGGGTACAATTAAATTATTTTTAGTAAATTTAGTGAGTTCTGCAACTAACACCATTATTCCAGTTTTGTAATGTTTTTACCACCCCAGTAACATTTTTCATACCACTTTACAGTTAACCTTTGTTTCCATCCTCACCCCCAGGCAAACACTAATCTACTTTCGTCTGTGTTGATTTGCCCTTTCTGGACCTTCCATACAATTAGAATCATATAACATATAGTATTTTATGTCTCAGTTTTTTTATATGGGTTATTTTGAGGTTTGCCTATATTATTATATGTATCAGCCTTTCATTTAGTTTCTTTGTAAATAATATTCAATTGTATCAATATGTCACATTTTCTTTCTCCATTAAACATTTGATGGGAATTTAAGTTGTTTCTGTGTTTTGGCAATTATGAATTGTGCTTCTGTTGACATTCATGTGGAAATCTTTAAGCGGACATGCTTTCATTTCTTTTATGTAGGATTTTTTGGATAATATGGTAATTTGTCTTTTTAAGAAACTTGCAAACTCTTTCCCAAAATGATTGTACTACATTACATTCCTATCAGCAATATATGAGGGTTTGTGATTTTCTACATATTTGTCTACATTTATTACTGTCTTTCTTTTATTAAAACCATTTTTGTGAAACTAAAATTATTGTGATTTTATTGCATTTCCTTAATGACTAATGGAGTAGGAAATATTTCATGTTCTTATTAGCCATTCTTCTTTGGTGAAATATGTATTTAAACCTTTTGCCTAATTTTTAAATATGGCAATAGAAGTTGTCCAAATTTGTACTTTTGTCTTTTGCATTTTTATGTGAATTTTAGGATAAACTTGTTAATTTCTGAAAAAAGCCTGCTGTTATTTTGATAGAGAATATAATGAATCTATATAGATTAGTTTTGGGAGAATTACCATCTTAGCTATAATAACGCATCTTTTTTTTTTTTTCTTTTTTCTTCTTCTGAGATGGATTCTTGGTCTGTTACCAACCCAGGCTGGAGTACAGCGGCACAATCTCGGCTCACTGTAAACCCCACCTCCTGGGTTCAAGCAATTCTCCTCTTCAGCCTCTGAGTAGCTGGGATTACAGGTGTCCATCACTGCGCCCAGCTCATTTTTTTGTATTTTTAGTGGAGACAGGGTTTTACCATGTTGGCCAGGCTGGTCCTGAACTCCTGACCTCATGATCCGCCCACCTCGGCCTCCCAAAGTGCTGGGATTACAGGCATGAGCCACTGTGCCCGGCCAGTAGCTCATCTTAAACATGAAATATATATCTCTCCATTTATTTTGGCCTTTTAAAATTTTCTTCAACAACATTGTGTAGCTTTCTTTATACAAATCTTGAAGTTATTTTGTTGAATTATTCCTAAAGATTTAGTCTTTTTGGTGCTATTTTGTATGGAATTGATTTCTTAATTTCATTTTTGGATCGTTCATTGCTAGTATGTAGGAAAACAGAACAATTTATTACTTTATATAGGGTTTTTTTTTTGTTTTTTTTTTAATGAGTTTTTGCTCTTGTTGTCCAGGCTGGAGTGCAGTGGTGGATCTCGGCTCACTGCAATCTCTGTCTTTTGGGTTCGAGCAATTCTCCTGCCTCAGCCTTCTGAGTAGCTAGGATTATAGGCGCCCACCACCATGCCTGGCTAATTTTTTTGTATTTTTAGTAGAGATGGAGTTTCCTCATGTTGACCAGGCTGGTCTTGAACTCCTGACCACAGGTGATCCACCCGCCTTGGCCTCCCAAAGTGCTGGGATTACAGGTGCGAGCCACCGTGCCCGGCCTATAGGTTTGTATTCTACAGCCAACTCTTCTCAAAGCAAGTATAGATAGATATGTATACTAACCCATGTATAGCTACATATTTATACATATTTTTATATATAACTATCGTTTTTTTTTTAAGTTAAACGTGAGTTCATACTGGCATTTCTAACTAATCCATTACCACATGGTTAATTCTAGTCATATCTCCTTCTTGGTCTCTATCCTTGCTCCCTCACTCCAATAGGAATGAGCCTGGCTCCTAACATTTACCATTCATTTACATAATTGTACTATCCCATTATACAGGTATAGCTGTTTCAAAATTGTTGATTTTTTACCCTCACTGGAAACAACTCTATCAACTGGAATATACTGTTTATGTATAGCTTCTTTTGCATTTAGTCTTACAGACTCCACTTATTAATGGTGAGAGACTGGACATTACTGCTCACATCAGGAACAATGCAAAAGATGTCCTCTCTCACCACTCATACAAGAAAAAGAAATATAGACTGGAAAGGAAAAAATAAATCTTTATTTGTAGATTATAAGATTGTCTACGTAGATGTTTTTAGAGTATCTCCAGAAACCTAGAACTAATAAATGGGAGTAAGAAGGACACAAGGTATTACAGTTACTTTTCATTTTCTGTTAGTTTTGGCATCTCATATTTGAGTCTGGTTTTCAAGATTGCATTCTTTTCAGATGGTATTTTTTTCTTTGTTTATTGTTGAGAGTCAGACATTATTTAAAGTAGTAGATACTGAGGTATATATATATTTTTTCTTTTGAGATAAGCACACCTTTCCTTCATCTAGGCTATTAGCGTGGAGGTTTAGTTAGGAGTTGGTCTGGGATTGAAGTTTGTTGTTACCATGGTTACTTTGTGTGCATCAGAAACTTCAAACTCTATAATGATACGTTGTTTTTGTGTCCTTGTTTGGCTTTGGGTTTTCACCTTTTCACTCTTCTCTAGAGAAAGCCTGTGTTTTTCAGCTCTCCCCTGTGCATTACTCTAATTTTACTTGATGTTTATTAGCCTGTGGTTGGGGCGAAAAAGAGGCATGTTCTCTAATGTTCTGATTTAAACTCAGTCTTAAGTAGGCACTGTGAATCTGGGTCTTGTGGGTGTGGCTGTCATAAGTCTTTCTTTTCCAGAGTCAATGCCTAGTATTTATTCCCATTCCTCCCCTATGGCTAAACCTTTATGTGTCCTTACTTCCTTACCCAGCCCCTGTTGGCTTCCACTCCAGGGTGTCCCTGCAAATTGCTCTAAGGTTTTTGCGTCTTAGGCGAGATAGGAGACGGGCCTCTGGGGAATTTTGCTGTGCCTTATATTGCCTTACCCAGTGCTTCATGATCTTTTCTGTAAATGAAGAACTTTTTTTAGTGGGGCGCGGTGGCTCATGCCTGTAATCCCAACACTTTGGGAGGCCCAGGCTGGTGGATCACCTGAGGTGGGGAGTTGGAGACCAGCCTGACCAACATGGAGAAACCCTGTCTCTACTTAAAATACAAAATTAGTTGGGTGTGGTGGCACATGCCTGTAATCCTAGCTACTAGGGAGGCTGAGGCAGGAGAATCACTTGAACCCGGGAGGCGGAGGTTGCGGTGAGCCGAAATCGCGCCATTGCACTCCAGCCCGGGCAACAAGAGTGAAACTTTTTTTTTTTTTTAAAGAAAGGTAGATCTGGGCAGATTTTCAGCCATAGCTGCTACTCTTTTCCCCCAGATAGTACCAAAGGGCTCTTTCTCTGTGATCTCTGATCTTTCCTATGGCTACCTGTTGATAACAGCTGCAGGTGGCTGCAACCCCACCCCCATATTTGAAACCTGAGGGGATTCCTATTCTCAGGCTAGCCCACACTTGGCCTTTAGCAGTTTATCGTAATTTGTAGTTAAATCTTTCTACCTGCTTTTATATTGATGTTCATGGCATTTGTCCCAGTAATCAAATGCTCAGATTCTGTTTTTCCCTGCAGGTACCTACCATTTTTTTACATTTCTGCAATTTTTTTCCCCCCTGTAACCTCAGTTCTCTGATAGAGTCAAGAATATAGTAACTTTGCTTTTGTCAGGCCTTTTCTAAGTGAGGTAGTGATGTTGTTTCTAGTGCCCTATATATTTGAGATTTGTTGTCTTTATTATTTTTGTTTATTTCTGTTTCTTATTTTTTTCTTTTGTATCATTTGAACATTTATTATTATTATTATTATTATTATTATTATTTTTTGAGATGGAGTTTCGCTCTTGTTGCCCAGGCTGGAATGCAATGGCGCCATCTCAGTTCACTGCAACCTCCGCCTCCCGGGTTCAAGCTATTCTCCTGCCTCAGACTCCCGAGTAGCTGGGATTACACGTGCCCGCCACTACGCCCCGCTAATTATTTTTATTTTTAGTAGGTTTCACCTAGTCTTGTCTCCAACTCCTGACCTCAGGTGGTCCACCCGCCTTGGCTTCCCAAAGTGCTGGGATTACAGGCGTGAGCCACCGCGCCCAGTCTTTAGTATTCCATTTTAATTATCTTTCTTTATTTATTTATTTTTGTGACAGAGTCTTGCTCTGTCGCTCAGGCTGGAGTGCAATGGCGCGATCTCAGCTCACTGCAACCCCCGCCTCCTGGATTCAAGCAATTCTCCTGCCTCAGGCTCACGGCTGAGACTGACTACAGGCGCGCGCCACCACACCCAGCTAATTTTTGTGTTTTCAGTAGAGGCAGGGTTTTGCTATGTTGGCTAGACTAGTCTCAACTCCTGACCTCAGGTGATCTGCCTGCCTCAGCCTCCCAAAGTGCTGGGATTTTAGGCATGAGCCACCGTGCCCGGCGTTAATTATCTTTTATACATTCGAATTGTCTCATAAATACATACCGAACAATAATCTAACAGTTTATGTAGATTCAGTGTTTTACCACGTCAGGTAAAACATAGAAGCCTTACATCCATATAAATCTCTTTATACTCCCTCACTGATTTTTTAAATAGTTGCCATGTGTTTTACATTTGCATTGTGTTTCTGCTTTCAGGAGTCATACATATTTTAAAGAACTTAAGAGGAGAAAAATAGTCTTTTATATGTACTCAGTAATTTACCACTTTTCTTTCTTTTTTTTTTAAAAAAGTAGTTTTTTTGTTCTTCTCTCGTTTTTAAAGATCTAAGCTTTCCCTGCGTATCATTTCCCTTCAGACTAAAGAACTCCCTTTATCATTTAATCACCACTCTGCTTGAGGTGAATTGTCTTAATTTCCCTTCATCTTAGGAATATGTTCATTTCACCTGCATTCCTGAAAGACATTTTCACTCACTGGATAGAGAATTGTTAATTGATGGGATTTTTTTCTTGTTGCTCTTTGAAGTTATTTTTCTACTACTGTCCATGGTTTCTGATAAAAAAATTTGCTGTTGTTTGAATCATTGCTTCCTCATATGTAATGTGCTGTTTTTTTAATAGCTGCTTTCAAATTTTTTCCTTTATCTTTGGTTTTCAACAGTTTATAGTATTTCTGGGTGTGTCTTTTCAGTTTATATTGTTTGGCTTTGCTGAAGTTGTTAAATATGTAGATTTATCTTTTATCAGATTGGGAAGTTTTTGGCTGTTATTTCTACAAACTTTTTTCCTGCATGATTTTTTTTCTTATTCTGAGACTATGATAACATGTCTATTAGACATTGTGATATTGCTCCATAGTTCTTGAGGTGCTGTTTGTTCTGTTTCAATCTGTTTTTTAATTCTGTTTTTCAGATTGGGTAATTTCCGTTGCTCTCTCTTCAAATTCTGTTTCATGTTCTTGTCTGCATTCTGTTATTGAGATCTCCAGTGGATATTTTTTATTGTGAATGTTGTATGTTTTCATTAAAAAAATCTCAATTTGGTTCTTCCTTTAAGTGTTATTAAGGTATAATATCATACCATAAAATTATCTATTGTAAGTGTACAGTTCACCTAGTTTTAGTAAATATAGCTTGAGGCTGTCATCATAATCCAGTTTTAGAACATTTCATTATTTCCAAAAGTTTCCTCAAGTCACTTCTGTCCCCATCCCAGGCTACTGTGATATCTTCTGTCTGTAAGCTTACCCTTTCTAGACATTTCATGTAAATGAAATCGTACAATAATTCTGTTGAGTCTGACCTCCTTCATTTATTAAAATGTTTCTGAGATTTATTCATGTGGTAGCATTAATAAGTATTTCATTCCTTTTTAGAGTTGAATGTTGTTCAGTTTTATTAATATGTCACATTTTGTTTCTCCATGCAGCACTTGACTGAAAGTTGGATGTTTCCTTTTTTGTTTTTTTTTTGGGGGGGGGTGGTGGCTATTATGATGAATAAACATTGCTGTGAACATTAATGTAAATGTCCTAGTATATTTTCATTTCTATTCTGTAGCTTCTTTGGAATAGAATAGCTGGGTTGTACAGCAAGTATTTATTCAGCTTTTGAAGAAATGACCAAACTGATTTCCAATGTGGATATACTATTTTACATTTTCACCAGCAGTGTATGAGTTAACATTTCTCCACATCATCACTTGTTATTACCTGATTATAGCTATTCTAATTGGTGTGTAGTATCTCATTGTGATTTTGTTTTGCATTTTCTTAAACTGTAATGAGATTGAGCATCTTTTCATTTGCTTATTGGTCATTTGAATGTCTTCGATGAAATATCTATTTAAATCTTTTCTCCATTTATAGTTATTTTCTTATTGCATTGTAAGAGTTCGTTATGTATATTTTGTATTCAAGTCTTTTATCAGAAATATGATTTACACATTTTTTCTCAGTCTGTAGCTTGTCTTTTTATTTTCTTAATGGTGTCATTTGAAGTGCTAAAATTTTTAATTTTCATGAAGACCATTACATCAGTTATTTTCTGTGTCTCATCTTTTATAAGTTTTATACTCTGTTGATTACTTTAGTTTTAAAGTAAGTTTTAAAGTTGGGTAGTGAAAGATCTCCTACTTTGTTGTTTTTCAAAATTATTTCAGGTGATCTGCATTCTTTGCATTTAAAATAATCTTGCAATTTGCTACAAAAAAAGCCTTCTGGGATTTTGATAGGGATTGCATTGAATTTACAGATCAATATGATGAGACTTGCCTTCATAATTATATATTGCATTGTCAAATCCATGAACAAGGATTTTCATATATTTTCATCCATTTATATATCTACTTCAATTTCTCCATGCAATATTTTGCAGTTTTTAGTGTATAAATCTTTCTCTTCTTTTGTTAAATTTATTCTTAAGTATTTTACTCTTTTTGATGCTACTCAGAATAGAGTTCTCTTAATTTCAATTTATTGCTAGTATATAGATATATAATTGATTTTAATCTTATATCCAATTATTTCCTTAAACTTTGTTATAGTAGTTTTACTGTGGAATTCTTAGGTTAAGAATAAGGATTCCATAATAGAACTACAAATGGGATCATTTCATATGCAAGTAAGGACAATTTTATTTCTTCTCCAGTCTCATTGTCTTTAATTTTTTTCCCTTATTTACTGCCTAGAACTCCTAGTACAATGTTGACTAGAAGTGGTGAGAAAGCTGGCACAGTGGCTCATGCATGTAATCCCAGCGCTTTGGGAGGCCAGGGTGGGTGGATCGCTTGAGCCCAGGAGTTCAAGACTACCCTGGGCAACATGATGAAACACTGTCTCTACAAAAGAAAAATATAGTAGCCAGGCATGGTGGCATGCGCCTGTAGTCCCAGCTGCCAGGGAGGCTGAGGTGCGAGGATTACTTGAGCCTGGGAAGTCAAGACTGCAGTGAGCCATGATTGTGCCACTGCACTCCAGCCTGGGCAACAGAGACCCCGTCTCAAAGAAAAACAAACAAAACCCCCCCACAAAAAAAAAAATTAGTGAGAATGGGAATCTATGTCTTATTCCCATCTTCTGGAGAAAGTAAAGCATTAAGTCTTTCTCCATTAAGTATGACCTTAGTTATAGGTTTTTGTTATTGTTGTCTTATAGGTTTCTTTTGTTAGATTAAGTAAATTCTTTTTCATTCTTACTTTTGGGAGAGGTTTTTTTTTTTGTTTTTTGTTTTTTTTGAGACGGAGTCTCACTCTGTTGCCCAGGCTGGAGTGTAGTGGCGCGATCTTGGCTCACTGCAAGCTCTGCCTCCTGGGTTCACGCCATTCTCCTGCCTCAGCCTCCCGAGTAGCTGGGACTACAGGTGCCCACCACCATTCCCGGCTAATTTTTTTGTCTTTTTTAGTAGAGACAGGGTTTCACTGTGTTAGCCAGGATGGTCTCCATCTCCTGACCTCGTGATCTGCCCGCCTCGGCCTCCCAAAGTGCTGGGATTACAGGTGTGAGCCACTGCACCCGGCCACTTTTGGGAGAGTTTTAAAGCCTTGAATTGGTTTTCAGTTTAGTCAAATGCTGTTTTTATGTCCATTGAGGTGATAATATATATTTTTAAAATGTAATGTATTGAACTGCATTGATTGAATTTTGAGTTATGAAACAGGCCTACATTTTATGATAAACCCTACTTTCTCATGATATAATTTACACAATTTGCATATTATTGGATTAGATTTCCTAGTATTTTGTTAAGAATTGTTGCATTTGGGTCAACTTAGATAGGTACCCAAATGGTCGACTAGATAAAGAAAATGTGGTATATTTACATCATGGAATACTATACAGCCGTAAAAAATGAAACCATGTCCTTTGCAGCAACATGGATATAGCTGGAGACCTTCATCCTAAGCATATTAATGCAGGAACAAAAAAGCAAATACCCCATGTTCTCCCTTATTTGTGAGAACTAAACATGAATATACATGGACACAAAAGTGTGAACAATAGATACCAGGGCCTACTGGAGAGAGGATGGTAGAAGGAGGGTGAGGGTCAAAAAACTACCTATTGGGTACTATGCTGACTACCTGGGTGGTGAAATAATTTGTACACCAAACCCCAGTGACACAGAATTTACCCATGTAACAAAACTGTACATGTATACCTTGAAACCAAAATAAAAGTTGAAAAAAAGAAACATGGATTGTTGCATTTATCTTCTTGAGGAAGAATGGAATATAATTTCCTTTTCTTATGATGTCTTTGTGAGGTTTTAGTATCAGGGTGTTTGTGGCCACATTAAAATGAGTAGGACAGTAAGTAATACCTCTTCAGTTTTCTGGAATTTTTTTAGAATCCATATTTTATTTTTTATTTTTATTTTATTATTATTATTTTTTTGAGACAGAGTCTCGCTCTGTTGCCCAGGCTGGAGTGCAGTGGCACGATCTCAGCTCACTGCAGGCTCCGCCTCCTGGGTTCACACCATTCTCCTGCCTCAGCCTCCCGAGTAGCTGGGACCACAGGCGCCCGCCACCACGCCCGGCTAATTTTTTGTATTTTTAGTAGAGACAGGGTTTCACCGTTTTAGCCAGGATGGTTTTGATCTCCCGACCTCGTGATCTGCTTGCCTCGGCCTCCCAAAGTGCTGGGATTACAGGCCTGAGCCACCGCCTCTGGCCTTATTATTATTTTTTTTTTGAGATGGAGTCTTGCTTTGTTGCCCAAGCTGGAGTGCAGTGGTGTGATCTTGGTGCACTGCAACCTCTGCCTCCTGTATTCAAGCGATTCTCCCTGCCTCAGTCTCCCAAGTAGCTGGGATTGCCGGTGCGCGCCACCACATCCGGCTAATTTTTTTTTGTATTTTTAGTAGAAATGAGGTTTCGCCATGTTGGCCAGGCTGGTCTCGAACTCCTGACCTCAGGTCATCCGCCTGCCTTGACCTCCCAAAGTGCTGGGATTACAAGCGTGAGCCACTGTGCCCGGCCCAGAATCCATATTTTTTAATCCTTAAATGTTTTGGTAGAATTCACTTGCGAATTTATCAGTGGAACTACTTGGTCTGTTGTTTTCCTTATGGAAGTTTTAAAATTACTAATTGTATGTCATTAATGGATATATTAATATTCAGATTTTATATATATATATATGTATAGTGTGTGTGTGTGTATATTTGTTGTTTTTGTTTTGTTTTTTGAGATGAAGTCTCATTCTTGTCCCCCAGGTTGGAGTGCAATGGTGCCATCTTGGCTCACTGCAATCTCTGCCTCCCGGGTTCAAGTGATTCTCCTGCCTCAGCCTCCCGAGTAGCTGGGATTACAGGTGCCTGCCACCATGCCCGGCTAATTTCTTTCTGTCTGTGTGGTGTTTTGTTTTTGTTTTTTTTTTTGAGATAGTCTCTGTTGCCCAGGCTGGAGTGCACTGTGCAATGATGTGATTGCGACTCAGTGCAACCTCCGCCTCTGGACTTCAAGCGATTCTTGAGTCTCAGCCTCCCAAGCGATTCTTGAGTCTCAGCCTCCCAAGTACCTGGGACTATAGGCACACACCACCATGCCAGGCTAATTTTTGTATTTTTAGTAGCCACAGGGTTTCACCATGTTGGCCAGGCTGGTCTCAAACTCCTGACTTCAGGTGATCAGCCCGCCTCAGCTTCCCAAAGTGCTGGGATTACAGGCCTGAGCCACTGTGCCCGGCCAGGTTATATATTTTTTGAACGAGCTTTGGTAGTTTGTATCTTTTTTTTTTTTTTTTGAGACAGGGTCTCACTCTGTTGCTCAGACTGGAGTACAGTGGCGGAATCTTGGCTCACCGGCACCCTCCACCTCCCTGGCTCAAGCGATTCTCCTGCCTCAGCCTCTGGAGTACCTGGGATTACGGGCACACGCCACTATCACCCAGCTAATTTTTGTATTTTTGGTAGAGACAGGGTTGTTCACTATGTTGACCAGGCTGGTCTTGAACTCCTGACCTCAAATGATCCACCCGCCTCGGCCTCCCAAAGTGCTGGGATTACAGGTGTGAGCCACCGCACCCGGCCTCTATATTCTTTGGTAGTTTGTGTCTTTTAAGGAATTAAAAGATAAAAGGAAGATAAGAAAATATATTAAGGAAGTTATTTCATCGATTTTTGGTTTGGTGTTTATTATTTTCTTTTTTCTGCTTGCTTTTTGTTTAATTTGTTCTTCTTTTTCTAGTTTCTTAACTCCAAGTCACTGAATTGAGATTTTTCTTTTTCAAATTGGCATTTTGTGCGGTTTTTTTCTGCATACATTTTTTGGTGTCATCCCACAAATTTTGACGTTTTCATTTTGATTCTGTTCAAAATACTTTCTGATTTCCCTCTTGATTTCTTTTTGGTCCTGAATGTGCTATTTAGTTTACATATATTTAGGGATATTCCAGAGATCTTTCTGTGATTGTTACCTATTTTAATTCTCATATGATCAAAGAATATACTTTGTATGAATTGCATTTTTAAAAAATTGGTTCAAGATTGTTTTATGGCCCAGAATATGATATGTCTTGGTAAATGTTCAATGTGTTCTTTAAAAAATGTGTGTTCTGCCATTGTTGGCTGAAGAGTTATAAAATACCAGCCAGGTCAAGTAAGTCATTTGAGTTTTCAAGTCTTTTATATCCTTAGTGATTTTTCTATCCACTTCTATCATTTATGGAGAAAGATATATTGAAGTCTTTCAATCTAATTGTGAATTAGTCTGTTTTTCCTTGAAATTCTATTAATTCTTGCTTAATTTATTTTGAAACTCTGCATAGACTTTTAATACTGTTAAGCCTGTCTTAACTTCTTTGTCGTTATGAAATGGTCTTCATCCGTGGTAGTATTCTTTGGTCAGAAATCTGCTTTGTCTGCCCAAGGGGTCTTTGGTCTGTATGAAATTAACCCATGAAGGAAAGAAAACTTGGAAAAATAATTAAAAATGATTGTTTTTTAAACATAAATCATTTTTAAACGATTGACTCCAGGTGATTGTTTAAATTTGTTCAGGCTGTGTTAAGACTTGTATCTTTTTTTTTTTTTTTTTTTTTTTGAGACAGTTTCACTCTTATTGCCCAGGCTGGAGTGCAATGGCGCAATCTCGTCTCACTGCAACCTCTGCCTCCTGGGCTCAAGTGATTCTCCTGCCTCCGCCTCCTGAGTATCTGGGATTACAGGCATGTGCCACCACGCCCGGCTAATTTTGTATTTTTAGTAGAGACGGGGTTTCTCCGTGTTGGTCAGGCTGGTCTCACACTTCCGACCTCATGTGATCCACCCGCCTGGGCCTCCCAAAGTGCTGAGATTACAGGTGGGAGCCACTGTGCCCGGCCATTGCATCAATTTTTTAGTAATAGATGATGTAGGAGAGTGCTGAAACTGTGAAGACTTAGAACATTTTAATATTTCTGAAAATTAACTTTTTTCAGTTTTGAAAATTACAGCTTCCGAATAAAGAACTGAATTTTAAAAAATACAATTAGACTTAAATATATAAAGTTTAAAGATAAAACGTTTTATGATAAAATATGCCAGAAACAGACTTGCTTTGTGTATAAGAGGTAGGCTTGGCTGGGCATGGTGGCTCACAGGAGGCTGAGACAATCACTTGAGCTCAGGAGTTTGAGACCAGCCTGGGTAACATGGCGAAACCCCATCTCGACCAAAAATACAAAAATTAGCTGAGTGTGGTAGCGTGCGTCTGTAGTCCCAGCTACTCAGGAGACTGAGGCAGGAGGATCCCTTGAGCCCAGGAGGTGGAGGTTGTTGTGAGCTGAGATCGTGCCATTTCCAGCCTGGGAGACAGAGTAAAACCCTGCTCCAAAAAAAGGTAAAGGCTTGCTATTTATGCCATTTCAAGGAATTAGTAAGAAAAATCATAGATTAATGGGTAAAAGATAAGAATAATTAATTCAATGGCAGTGCTTATCCAATCAATAAAAGACATAAAAATGATACTGAAGGAAGTGCAAATTTGTAGTATTAGTACAATATCCTTTCTCTATTGGGATAAAATTAACTGGACACAACTACTGTTGGCGGTGATGGGGAAAGGTTACTTTTATATGTTGCTTGTGGAACTGTGAATTGTCACTTTCTTTTTTGGGTAATTAGTGCTTTGATCTCATTCAGGGAGCTCCTGCTTTAAGTACCTCTTCATGCTTTGAGGCCACATTTGTTACTCAGACTTTACAACAGTGGCTCTGAGTTCTGCCCTGTTTCTGGTACCTGAGGAACTTCCTCTCATCCTTTTGATATTTCTTATGTATTTTTATTGTTTTGTTATGTTTTATTCAGCATTTCTACTTTCTGTTGCTTTGGGTGAGGTTTTCTATTGCACTTAAGTTCACCATAACGACTGGAGCACATCACAATTTTTTTTTTTATAACCAGACAAATTGTCTTGTAAATATTAAGGAGACTGGCAGATGTTATCAAATATAAAATAACTATTGGAATTAGCATCTGTAAGCCCTTCTTGATCAAGGTATTTAACAGTCAATTATAGTTAACCAAGAAGTAAATGAAAATAACACTGGAATAGAAGAACTGTGACAGTGGGCTGGTGCTAATCATTGAATCCATGTAAGTATTGAACTAGAAGAGCAACTGAGGGAGTTAAGATTGCACAATAAAATGTTTTTCTGAAAGGTGTAGGAATAATTATCGAGTGCTAATCTTATTCTTCATTGTATGGTGCCAGTACTTACTCTAAAGTTACTATGTGGTAAAACATTTTATATATATATTAAATATGTATATTATATATAATTTATGTATGTAAATATATTTTGTTCAATTATTTTATTTTATTTTTATTTTATATGTAAATATATATTTATATACGTAAATAAATACAAAATGTTTTACCCTATTTTTTATTAAAAAGTTTTTTCAATGATCCTTTTGTAGGTACTTATATTTCTTGTGAAATAACATTTATCTGAACATTAGTAACTCCTTCACTGTCATTTTGCTCTCATTTTCCTGTCTTTATAGGAACTAAAATAAAATGGAGTAATTTGAAATAAAGTATATAATAAATGACATTAAAATAACCCCATTTTAAAATATTGAGGTATAATTTACATACATTAAAATGCATCATAGGTGTTCCATTTGACATAATAGATCACATTTTCTGTACTCCTGAAAGTTTCCTTGTGCTCCTTTCCAGTCAGTTCCCCTCTTCCCAGTAGCCACTTTGTGGTATAATCCCAGGTTTCCAGGTTAATGAAATTATTTCTAACTATGTTTTTAATACATTCACATTTTTCTTGCTAAATTATATGCCAAAAAGTGTCCAATAAATGTTAAATGTTTTAGGATGATGGCAGTTTGGGTAATTCATTACTTTCTTATTTATGCTTTTCTGTATTGTGTGTGTATGTGTGTGTGTGTGTGATTTTTTTGTTTTTTTTTTTTTTGAGACAGGGTCTTGCTCTGTCATGTAGGTTGGAGTGCAGTGGCATAATCACAGCTCACTGCAGCCTCGACCTCCCAGCCTCCCAGGCTCAATAAATCTTACCACCTCAGCCTCCCAAGTAGCTGAGACTATAGGCACTTGCTATCACATCTGGCTAATTTTGTGTTTTTTTTGTAGAGAAAGGTTTTGCCATGTTTCCCAGGCTGGTCTCCAGCACTCCTGGGCTCAAGCAATCTTCCAGCGTTAGCCTGCCAAAGTGCTGGGATTACAGGTGTGAGTAATCATGTCTGGTCTTTTCTGTATTATTTGATTTTTTATTTTTGGTAGTAAGTCTTAGATTTAAAAAATCAGAACCTAATTATGAAAGGTATGTACCAGAAAAGAACAGGTTCAAAGAGAAAAAGGGTGTGAAGTGTTTCTTAGATTGGTGCTTGTCATGATTTTTGAGAGATGATGATACCAGTCCCTGAAATAGAGTAAGGAAAATTGAAAAAAATAAGAGAAGAGCTTTGTAGTTATATGGAGTTGGTACCTTTCTGTTTGTTATATATGAAATATTGTAAATTTCTGGCACCACCAATCATAACATTTAAGTGTATTCCAGAGCTGAATATAAATTATTCTATTTTTCAAGTTAATATATAGTGTTGTCAGTATATGTTGAATGAAATTGCCCCTTAAGTTTTCATTTACATCTTATGTTTATCTGGTTTTACTAATTAATTTATTCTACATTTTTACTGAGTGCAGTCTCAGTAAAAACCCTAATGTGGGTAGGCACTGAAATTGTTACTTGAATAACACATCCCTGTTTGCATTGCAATATGAAGAAGGGGAACAGAGGTTCAAAAAACAGAGAAAGCAAATAGAAAATAAGTAAATGGGAGTCTTAAGCAACTATACTGTTAATGGGCTAAACACTTCAATTAAAAGTCAGAGATTATCAGAATGGATTAAAAAGCAAGACCTGTTTATATGCTGTCAACATGAAATTTACTTAAAATGTAAAGGTACAGGCTGGGCACGGTGGCTCATGCCTGTAATCATAGCACTTTGGGAGGCTGAGGCGGGTGGATCACCTGAGGTCAGGAGTTCGAGACCAGCCTGGCCAATATGGCAAAACCCCATCTCTACTAAAAATACAAAAAATCACCGGGCATGGTGGCGGGTACCTGTAATCCTAGCTACTCGGGAGGCTGAAGCAGGAAAACTGTTTGAACCCGAGGGGTGGAGGTTGCAGTGAGCCAAGATTGTGCCACTTTACTCCAGCCTTGGCGAAAGAATGAAACTCTGTCTTAAAAAAAAGAAAAAAAAAAAACCCTCGAAGGTACAGATAAGCTAGGGGTGGGGTGGTGCTATTAATACATACAAAATAGACCATAAGACAGAGTATTATCAGAAATAAAGAGGGATTTTTTTCATAATGTTAAAAGTATCAATTCATCAGAAAGCTGTAGCAATCATAAATTTATATGACCAATGATTAAAAATATATAAAGCAGCTGGGCGCGGTGTCTCACGCCTGAAATCCCAGCACTTTGGGAGGCTGAGGTGGGCGGATCACCTGAGGTCAGAAGTTGGAGACCAGCCTGGCCAACATGGTAAAACCTGGTCTCTACTAAAAATATAAAAGTTAGCTGGGCATGGTGGCGGGTGCCTATAATCCTAGCTACTTTGGAGGCCGAGGCAGGAGAATTGCCTGAACCTGGGAGACGGAGGTTGCAGTGAGCTGAGATTGCCCCACTTCACTTCAGCCTGGGTGAAATGGTGAAACTCCATCTCAAAAAATAAAAAATAAAAAAAATTAAAAAAAAATATATATATAGCAAAAATTGACAAAATTAAGAGGTAAAAGATACTTTTACAATTAGTGCTGAAGATTTTTACCACCCTACTCTGAGCAATTGATAGAATTTCTAGCAAAAAAACAAAATTAGTAAAGACATAGATGATCTAAGGAATGCTACAAACCACCTCAATATAATTGATAAGTATTGAACACTACTTCCCCAATTTGTGAAGTAGATATTCTTATCAAGTGTATATCATATATTCAACATGAACCATGAAATATGCCTTGATAAATTTTTTGTGTGTGTCTTCATAAATTTATTTATTTCTTGAGACAGAGTCTCACTCGCTCCGTCACCCAGCCTGGAGTGCAATGGCGCAATCTTGGCTTACTGGAACCTCTGCCTCCTGGGTTCAAGCTGTTCTCCGTGCCTCAGCGTCCCGAGTAGCTGAATTATAGGTGCATGCCACCATGCCTGGCTAATTTTTGTATTTTTAGTAGAGACAGGGCTTCACCATGTTGGCCAGGCTGGTCTCAAACTCCTGACCTCAGGTGATCCTCCCACTTCAGCCTCCCAAAGTGCTGGGATTACAGATGTAAGCCACCGTGCCCAGCTGATAAATTTAAAATGACTGAAATTTATATATGTTCTGTCACCACAATGGAAGTAAAATTAAAATAGAAATTATTAAAATATCTAGGAATGTTCCAAATATTTGGAAATTAGACAACACAATTTTAAATTATCATGAGTCAAAGGGAAATCACAATTAGAAGATATTTTTAACCAAATGGTAATGACAATATGACATGTCAGAATTCATGGAATGTAGCTAAAGCAGTGCTTGGAGGGCAAATTATAGTTTAAATGCTTTTGTTATAAAGGAAGAAAAGTCTAAATGTCAGTAACCAAAGTTTCTACCTTAGGAAGCTAGAAAAAGAACAGCAAAGTAAACCTAGAGTAAGTACAAGTAAGGAAACAACAGAGTAGGAATCAATGATGTGGAAAACAAACAGATAATAGAGAAACTTTAAAAAGCCAAAATCTGGTTCTTTGATAAGATCAACAACAGTAATAAACCCTTATCTTCAGTGAACAAGAAATTGACAATGCAACATGTTGTAATAGTAAAGGAATAAACTACATGGTGTGGAACACAGAGAAAGGCTAATTCTGAATTTGGTTTTCAAAGGTGGTTTCAGAGAGGTGGTCAAATTTGTGTTTGGCTTTCAAGAATTAGTGTAAATTTTTCCCGATATAGACTGGTAAAAAGGATATTCTGAGAGAAAATAAGAGCAAAATAATTTTTTTTTCAGGCTTATGGCATATTTACAGCGGTATTTTTATTTTTTTGAGACAGAGTCTCACTGGAGTGCATTGGTGCAATCTCATCTCAATGTAACCTCTACCTACCGGTTCAAGCAGTTCTGGTGCCTGAGCCTCCTGAGTAGCTGGGATTACAGGCATGTGCCACCACCAGCCCCAGCTAATTTTTTAATTTTTAGTAGAGATGGGTTTCTTCATTTTGGCCAGGCTGGTCTCGAACTCCAAGTCTCAAGCGATCCACAAGCCTTGGCTCCCCAAAGTGCTAAGATTACTGGCGCGAGCCACAGCACCCGGCCTAGAATGGTATATTGACTTTGTCTGTGACATATGGGTTATGTTAGGTGGAGAGCAGTAGGTGATGCAATAGGAAAAGCAGTTTGAGTCTAGAGTGTACAGAACCCAGAGTACCTTCCTTGGTAACTTGGACTTTATTCTGTATAAAATAGCAAACTTAGCATCTAAAGTTTTTAAAGGAGTTTTTTAAATGAAATATTTCAAACAGAAAATACATAGAATGACATACCGAACACTTATTACCATTACCCTGCTTTAACAAATCTTATCCCTTACTATATTTGTTTCAGATTTTAAGAAATTAATACATCGTAGATACAATTGAATCTCTCTTTGTACCTTTCCATCTCATACCACCATGAAGTCCTATTCTGAAGTCATATATCCATGCATTTAAAAAATACTTTTACTGTATAGCTGTATACAAATAAATAACAAGGTGGCATTCTCCATGTTACTAAAGTTTAAAAAGTTTAAAGTTTTAAAAAAACGCTATCTGTATTTTACTTATTTTACTTATTTATACTTATCTATATTTTACTTATTCTGCAACTTGTTTTTCTCACTTACTATTTTTGACTTATGGAATATTCCAGAATTTTGGACTGGTGTAACCACAGTAGTTATTTACAGCCAATGTCCTTTCTTCGTTCTTTTTTAAGTTAACTGAGGATACATTTATTAAATATATCCAGGATAAATATTCCCTAAAACAAATATTTGGTAAATATGGCAAACTGATTCTTTGGCAAATTAGCTTCTAGCACGTTGGTCTGCTTTCCATCCCTATTAGAAGTATTACAAGGATTAAATGAAGTGTTACAAAAAAAAGGTACTTAGCAAAATTCTCAGTAAACATTGGTTATAATCCCTCCAACATTCAGACTTAAGTTCTGCCCATTGTCTTTCCTCAGTATTCTTCATTCTTGTCCATATAACCATTGTCCTTTTGTAGGCCTTCCCTACCTTAATGTGGACTATTGCAGTAATCACTTGATTGGTCTCTTGGCTTGTTCCCCTCTAATCTTATTTTCTACACTACTACAAGGATGATCTGTCTACCACATAAATTTTGAATTATCATCTACAGTAGTAAAACAGTTTTAATGGCATATAAGCTTCATAATTTAGTCTAGATGTTCAGCTTGATCTCTTTTCACCTCTTTTCCATTTATCTTCTAGCACCACTGAAGTGCTTGTAGTTCCTTAAATGTGCTATTCTTTTTGAAAAAGCATCAAATCTCTGTGCAGTTGCCTTTCTAACTGGAATGTCTTCCCCCTTCTTGTGTTCTCACAAAATTCTCGTTCATCTTTCAAGTTCTAGCTCAAATGCCACTTCCTTGTAAAGGTTTTCCTGATTTCCTTAAGCAGATTTGGGTTATGTTTCTAGGGTTCCACTGCTCTTTGTGCATGCTTCTATTATAATGCTTATATATATTATTGTAGTTGTTTTTTTAATTTTGTCTGTCATTCTAATAGACTGTAATCTCCTTGCGGGAGGAGATCTGTCTTTTCATCATTTATATACTAGCTCTGACTATTTTACCTATAATGTAAGTCATTGACATTTATTGAATTAAAAAAATTCAGAAATCTATTTACAGCCCTCTCTACTGCCTTCCCATGACACCTCCATTTTACAGATCATTAAGCTGAAGCCCAATGAAATGAAGCTATTTAGTGAGAACTCATGCCTCCTAACTCCAGATCTATTACTTTTACTCCTATATTGTAGAGAATATTCTGCTTGGCATCTATATACTAGTTTTTTATATTATAAGAAACAGATTGTCTTGTCAATATTCTTCCTTTCATCTCTAGGGAATAGGTAGAAGGGTATAGTGATTTTATGAGATTCGTGTTTTCTTCCTTTTTCAATCATTCAGTTGCTTTTATTTGTTTTCTAGCAAATTCAGCAAAATTCAAGGTAAGTTATCCTTCATCTCATCCCTTTTCTTTAACCTCATAGAGCTCAGGTAGGATCGAATGTCTGATGCATTTAGTCCAGTTGTCCTCAACCAGGGGTGGTTTTGGCCCCCTAGAGGGCATTTGGCAAGATGTCTAGAGACAGTTTTTTAAATTGATACATAATATTTACCCATATTTATGGGGCACATGTGATATTTTGATACATACATACAATGCATAATTGGTATTCCGTTACCTCAAACATTTATCATTTCTTTGTATTGGTAACATTCCACATCTTTTAGCTGTTTTGAAATATACTTTCTGTGGTTGCTTCCTAAGCACCCTTACTTATAACCTTATAACCACAGGACATTTGTCAACCTCATAAATTTACACTGATATAATACTTTTGTCTAAACTACCTTCCGTGTTTTATAAAAATGTTTTCTTAATAGCATTTTTAACCTCTTTAATACTGGATCCAGTCTAGAAGCAGGTATTAAATTCAGTTGTCATGTGTTTTTAGCCTTCTGTCATCTGTAGTGTTTCCACAGGCTTGTAAAACTGTAGTACACTATCCCAACCAGACTATTCACACTGTGACAGTCTAGATACAGAATGGTTTCATGATAAGGTAGTGAAACATTTTAAGATATATTCCCCCTGGATTTGGCATTCGTTGATTACCATTTTCCTTGCTCATTCTTTACCATGGTTACTTTGCAACTCTAGTACCCCTGCTAGATTTACTAATCAGGCCTTAGCAAAATACTGTAAGCACAAGACCTCCCTTCTCCCTTATTTGTTTATTACCATGAGGGACTCGTATTCCTACCCTTTTTTTTTTTTTTGAGATGGAGTTCACTCGTTTCCCAGACTGGAATGCAATGGCATGATCTTGGGTCACTGCAACCTCCGCCTCCCTGGTTCAAGTGATTTTCCTGCCTCAGCCTGCCGAGTAGCTGGGATTATAGGCATGCGCCACCACGCCTGGCTAATTTTGTACTTTTAGTAGAGACGGGGTTTCTCCATGTTGGTCAGGCTGGTCTTGTCAGAGAAATAGACTTCACTAAAATATTATAGCCAATTAGTAAAAATAAGACAGTAAATAGTTAACACCTTGTCCTGGAATGATGGTAGCCAGTATTGCTACCATGTATTACTGACAATGTTTAATTTTCAACAACAGAAATAATTGAGACATAAAGAGAAGTAAGAAAATGTGACCTTATGGGGAAGAAGACTGGCAAAACATCCCACCTTTGAAGGCCTAAGATGTGTTACTAAGCAGACAAATATTTCAAATTGGCCATTATAAATATCTTAAAAGAACTAGAGGACACCATACCTCAGGAGGCAATGATATAATTACAAGAATTTTGCAACTAGAAAATATATAAATAAATAGGTAAGAATTATAGAAAAGAACCATATGGAAATCTGGAGTTGTAAAGTATAGTAACAAAAATTACAGTTCATTAGAGAGGTTTAACACTAGATTTTAACTGGCAGAATGAATGATCATTGAATTTGAAGATAGATTGATAGAAATCATCCAGTTCAAAAAATACAGAATAAAGAAGTAAGTAAAATGCAGTTTCAGAGAAATGCCAGAAGCCATTGAGAATACCAACATATGTGCAATGGTAGTGCCAGAACATGAGGATAACAAGCTGAGAGAAAAAGATTTAAAGAAATAATACCTGAAATTTTTCTATACTATGAAAAAAATTAAACATCCAAGAAGCGTAAAGAATTCTAAGTATAATAATTGCAAATATATTTCCCCTTAGACACATCACAGTAAAATTATGAAAGTAAAAAAAAATCTTGGAAGCATGAAAAGAATAATGGCTGATGTACAAGGAAACTCTAATAATACAGTAAAAATCAAGGCCACAGTGGAGGTATATGACATATTAATAGTGTAGAAGTAAATTCAAAATTTTACCTGAAGCACGACTGACATTCTTAAATCAAGGTAAAGATATTGCTAGATAAACAAAAACTGGGAATGTGTTCTCAGCAAACCTACCTTGTAAGAAAAGCTAATTTTTGAGAATGAAGAATACTGACCCCAAACTGTAATTGAAATTCCTATGAAAAATCAGAGTACCAGTCATAATTATGTAATAATTATAGAGGCTAGTATGAATGCATATTTTTTATGTATTAGCTGGCATATGTGCCTATATACTATATACTTATATTCATATATGTGTATCGTATGCAGTATTTCCATATTTGTGTTTGTGAGCTTACAACATAGAGAAGTGAGATCTATTTAATAATATCACAAAGGATGTGGTTAAGAACAAAACTGTTGTAATAAGGAAATGATTCTTTTTTTTTTTTTTTTGAGACAGAGTTTCGCTCTTATTGCCCGGGCTGGAGTGCAATGGCACGATCTCGGCTCACTGCAACCTCCACCTCTCAGGTTAAAGCTATTCTCCTGCCTCAGCCTCCTGAGTAGTTGGGATTACAGGCATGAGCCACCATGCCTGGCTAATTTTTTGTATTTTTAGTAGCGACGGGGTTTCTTCATGTTGATCAGGCTGGTCTCGAACTCCCGACCTCAGGTTATCTGCCCACCTGGGCCTCCCAAAGTGCTGGGATTACAGGCGTGAGCCACCGCACCTGGCCAGGAAATAATTCTTGATGGTAACTCAGATCCACAGGGTTAATATAAAAGAACCAGAAATAATAAGAAGGATAATAAAATGCCAAAAAAAAAAATTTCTTACGATTCTCCTCTGACCTGATTATATAAAATTATATAACTGAGTATATAATTTTGAGGATTTTATTGTATTATAATAATGGCTCAAAAGGGAGGAGCAGTTATAGAGATATTTAGAGGTAATATTTCTTTTTTTTTTTTTGAGACGAAGTCTTGCTCTGTTGTCCAAGCTGGGGTGCAGTGGCGTGATCTCAGCTCACTGCCATCTCCACCTCCCGGGTTCAAGCGAGTCTCCTGTCTCAGCCTCCTGAGTAGCTGAAATTACAGGCATGCGCCACCAGGCCCAGCTAACTTTTATATTTTTAATAGAAACAGGGTTTCACCCTTTGGCCAGACTGGTCTCGAACTCCTGACCTCAAGTGATCCACCCGCCTTAGCCCCCCAAAGTGCTGGGATTACAGACGTGAGCTACCATGCCCAGCCCATATAGATGTAGTATTTCTATATTATACTCATGTTAGTATAAATATGAAGTAGAGTCCTTTAGGATGTGTAAGAAAAATCCTAGAGAGATGTCAGCGACATGATAGAATTGGAGGTGCCTGTTTTGTCCCTCCTTTCATGGACACACCGAGTAAGTACATACATGTGGATCAGTTCTATCCAAGAGAAAGCCAAAATGTAATTGAAAGATGCTCACACACTGGATGATTGAGAAAATATCTACAACAAAATGTGAAGGATAAACTGAGGTATACTCATGGTTAAACCTCACCTTAAGCACAGGCTGTACAATTTGGAAAGAATCCTTAACTCCCACCCTCTTCCTGAGGAGTGATGGGTTGATAGCACACATACAGTGTCCCAGTTCTTACATTCTCTACCAGAGGGCTTGGCCCTTAAATCACGTTATATGAGGAGCACAAGGACTTGGCACTAGAGTATTTCCTTGAAGAACAGTAGAATGGGTGGGGGGTTGAACTGCAGGAGCACTGCCAACAGCTGTATCTCCTGGGATCAGCATACTCTCTAGCTTCTCACTGGAAACAGTCTGGCTGCACATTTCTAGCAGCTTCTTGTTTTTGTGTCTTCTATCATGCCTGCACCTAGGAGCTCGTGTAGGAAATGAAGAATAAACCTCCTCAAGCATTAATGGGAGGGATGGCACTCCCTACATCTTCCCTGGATTGCTCTAGTGATTAATCCTGGTCTTTAGTTTCCCTTGAAAGAGATTTGAGGCCTCAATGAGCAAAAATGGAAGAGTCAAAACTCACCATGCCTTCTTCCCAGCTTTCTCCAGATATGTATAACCTTGCAGTCTCTCCCTGGAAGGAGACTGGGAGACAAACCTCTTTTATCCCATATGCGAGGAATTTTATTTCACCTGCCTTTTTATGTACCAGTTTTGTTCCAACAATATATTGGCCTGGAGATTCTGTGTGGAGTGAGTTTGTGAGACTTCAAGAAGCCTTAAAGGGAGACGAATGTTCTTTGCAATTTATTCTTCAGATTGCTCCAGCAATAAGTCCAGACTTCCAAATCCTTACTGGCGGGAGGTTATGTGACTTCACTGTGCCTGATTGTGAGATTGGGTACTTCCCATGCTTCCCTACCTGGCTTGCTCTGGTGATAAATTCGTTTCTGCAGACTTTCCCTGGGAGTAATTTGTACACATAACTGACTGCACCATATTTTACATCTCTTATTCAAGGTGATATTTTACATCTTTCATTCAACTCCTGTATCACCCAGCTCTGGGAGTTGAAAGAGCTCTTCATTCCTGAGTCTCCTGTACCACTGAGAATAGGTAGTCCTCTTCCCTCCCCTCCCCTCCCCCCTCCCCCTCCCCCTCCCCCTCCCTCCCCCCTCCCACCTCCGCC
>NC_037689.1:79915172-80006104 GCF_003255815.1 Theropithecus gelada | reverse complement strand
TCCCCTCCCTTCCCTTCCCCTCCCCTCTTCCTTTCCTTTTTCCTTTTCCTTTTCTTTTTGACGGAGTTTCACTCTCGTTGCCCAGGCTGGAGTGCAATGGCACAGTCTCAGCTCACTGCAACCTCCGCCTCCCGAATTCAAGCGATTCTCCTGCCTCAGCCTCCTGAATAGCTGGGATTACAGGCATGCACCACCATTTTGTATTTTTACTAGAGATGGGGTTTCTCCATGTTGGTCAGGCTGGTATCGAACTCCCGACCTCAGGTGATCCACCTGCCCCAGCCTCCCAAAGTGCTGAGATTACAGGCATGAGCCACCGCGCCCGGTGAGAATAGGTCATTTTCAAACTTGGAAACATTCAGAAGTTATCTCCTCAGTTTCACATTGAGTAGTCTCAAAGAGATTACAGGCATCTACCACAAATTCTCTACTTGGTGTGGTGCAAAATCAGTATGACGTAAACTTTATCTCTCAGTTTCTTCAAAGGAAAGAAGAAACTGGAACACGCATATAACACTAACCCTTCCAGCTGCATTCTGAGGGACCAGTACCTGTCTCAAGGCAAAATTATGACTTAGTTCATCCTCACCTCTGAAGGCCAGTACTAGATCTTTCACTGGGTTATTTGGGGAGAAATACCTCCTACCCAAGGCCAGTTTAACAAGACTGGCAGAGGAGGTTATCTTATCTGATTCACAGAAATCAACACATTGAGTCAAGAAAAATGAAACAGGGAAACAGATTCTAAATAAAAGAGGTTAAGTGTTCAGAAACCAACCCTAATGAAATGAAGATATGTGATTAACCTGACAGGAAATTAAAAAGAGCAACCATGAAGAGGCTCACTTAGGTCATGGGAGCAATGCATGAACAAACTGAGAATTTTCATAAAGAAATAAAAGATATCAAAAAGTATAAAGTTGAAGAACACAATAACTGGACTTAAAAATTTAACAGATACGTGTCCAACAGCAGAATAGATGAAGCAGAAGAAAGCACTATCAAGCTTGTAGATAGGCCTTTGGAAATCATGTAATCTGAGGAGAAAAAAGAAAAAAGATTGAAGATAGTTTAAGAGACTTTTGAGACATCCTCAAAGGGGAATAATTTATACATTACCAGATGGAGAAGATAGAGGGAAAAGGACAGAAAACATATTTGAAGAAATAATGTCAGAAAACCTCATAATTCTGGGTAAGGAAATAGAAATTTAGATCCAGGAATTTCAAACATCAGGTAGGATGAATCCAAGGAGACCCACACCAAAACATATTGTAATTAAATAGTCAAAGGTAAAAGACAAAGAATCTTCAAAGCAGCAAGGGAATAGTCTCTTCTTACATACAAAATGATCCACAGAAGACTATCAGCAGACTTCACTAGAAAACTTTCACGCCAGAAGGCAGTCATGATATATAGAAAAAGCTGAAAGGAAAACACTGCCATCCAGGAATACTGTTTCCAGCTATCCTGTGTTTCAAAAATTAAGGAGAAATATAAAGTTTCAAACAAAAGATATGGAAATTTACCACCACTAGACCTGAATGGGAAGAATCGCCAAAGGGAGTCCTTCAAACTGTAGTAAAAGAGTGCTAATTAGAAACATGAAAACGTGAGTATAAAACTCACTGATAAAAGTAAGTACCTAGTTGACTGGGTGTGGTGGCTCACGCCTGTAATCCTAGCAGTTTGGGAGGCCGAGGCAGGCACATCACCTGAGGTCAGGAGTTTGAGACCAGCCTGGCCAACATGGCACAACATTGTCTTTACTAAAAATACAAAAATTAGTCAGGTGTGGTGGTATGCGCCTATAATCCCAGCTACTCTGGAGGCCGAGGCAGGAGAATCGCTTGAACCTGGGAGGCGGAGGTTGCAGTGAGCCGAGATGGCACCACTGCACTCCAGCCTGGCTGACAGAGCGAGACTCCGTCTCAAAACAAAACAAAACAAAACAAGTACACAGTCAAATTGAGAATATGCTAGTACTGTAATGGTGTTGTGAAAACAAATTATGTATTTATCATAAAAGTTAAAAGACAAAACTTGTAGCAACAATTATTAAATTATACAAATTATAAAATGATATAAATCGTGTTATCAGGAACACAATGTGGGGTTGGAAGTAAAAGCATAACATTTGAGTAATTGATCTAATTTTAGTTTTATTAATTTAAAATAGTCTCATAAGTGTAAGAGACTTTGTGTAAGGTTCATGGTAACCACAACGTTTGCAAAAAACCCTTAGTAGATATGCAAAATACAAAAAGAAAGGGTTGAAAGCATACCACTTCAGAAAAACATTGAATCACATAAAAAAACAGCAAGAGAGGAAGAGAAAAGCAAAGAATTTGTAATCAACCAGAAAACAAATTGCAAAATGACAGCAGAAATTCTTTACCTATCAATAAGTGCTTTGAATGTAAATAGATTAAATTCTCTAATCAAAGTAAATAAAGTGGACGAATGGATTTTGAAAAGTCCCATCTATATGTTGCCTACAAGACAGTTCATTTTTAAGGACATATATAAATTGAAAGTGAAAGAATGGACAAAGATATGCCATGTAAATGGAAACCAACAGAGAGCAGAGGCAGATATCTTAATATTTACATCAGATGAAATAGAATTAAAGTAAAAAATTTTAAGCAGAGACAGGGTCATTATGTAATGATAAAGTGGTCTGTTCATGGGATATAAAAGTCATAAATGTATATGCACTCAACATTACAGTACCTAAATACATAAAGCCAATATTAAAAGCTTTGAAGGAAAATATAAAATGTAATACTATAATTGAGGGGACTTCAGCACACCTCTTTAAGCAATGGTGAGATCATTCAGACAGAACATCAATAAGGAGACATCAGACTTAAGCCACAATTGAAAACCAAAGTTGCCCATATGGACCTAAAAGACATTTATGCAGTCTTCCGTTCAACAGCAATGGAATACACATTTTTCAAAAGCGCACACAGAATATTCTCCAGAGTAAATCACATGTTAGGTCACAAAACAAGTCTTAAGATAAAAGATTGAAGTCATATTGAATATCTTTTCTGAACATAATGGTATGAAACTAGAAATCAATTATAGGAAGAATTTTAGAATATTCACAAGCACATGGAAATTAAATAACATGATCAATCAGTGGTTCAAGGAAGAAATGAAAAGTTATTTTCAGAAAAACAAAAATGGAAACACAAAATACCAAAAATTATCGTATGCAAGAAAAGCAATTCTAAGAGGGAAGTTTTTGCAATAAATGTCTACAAGTACAAAGAAGAAATAGCTCAAACAATTTAGTGGTATACCTAAGAGAACTAAAAGAAGAACTTAACAAAGATTATAGTATAAATAAGTGAGACTAGAAAAATAATAGAAAATACCAACAAAACTGAGGGAATATTTTGATAAACTAAAAAATAAAATTAAGCAATAAACAATAAAGTAAAAAAAAAAAAAGATTGTCCAATAGTGAGTAAGAAGGCTGAATCAATAATTAAAAGTTTCTCATAAAAGAAAACCAAGAACTTACAGATTCCCTTCTGAATTCTACCAGACTTTAACCCTTTTCCTGTTTGCCGCAAACTCGCTGGCGGCCCTTGTGGCTGCAGCATTTACCCTGAGATAACTTCGCTACGAAATATCTTGCTTTCATTATTTTCGTATTGCTCTAGTATATTGACTTTGGAAGCAAAACACAACTTTCTATTTATAGCATTCTGTTTTTAGTAGTGGTGTTTCCATTTACAAAGTATAGTAATTCTCAATCACTGAAAATGTCAAATTCTAGAAAACGTAGTATTCCTGTGTATGATGTTAACATCATTCTTCAACAGTTGTTGTCCAAAGATGCATTGATTTTCTTCAGAAATAGACAATTCAGATGATTCTGATGTTCTGTTTAGAAATAACTCCAAGAATAGTTTTTGCATTTTATTTTCACATTGAAAAACAGTCAGATTTGCCTCAGCCTCAAAGAGCATGTTTATGTAAAATTAAGTAAGCACTGGCAGCGAGCTGCCCTTTTTTTTCCCTAAATGGGAAAAGAGTTAAAGAAAAGCTAATACCAGTCCTTTTCATACTCTTTATAAAAGTTGAAGAGGAGGGAATAAGTTCCAGTCACACTTTATGAGGCCAGTGTTAACCTGATACCAAAGTCAGAGGAAGATACTAAAAGAATACAAATTACAGGCCAATATCCCTGATGAACATAGATGCAGAAACCCCCAACAAAATACCAGCAAACTGAATTCAGCAACAAATTTAAAATATCATTTTCCTATGATCATGTGGGGAGATAACCTTTTGCATTTAAGGATGGTTAAACATACATACATCAATAAATTTGATATATCAGATTACAATGAACATCAAAAACTACATGTCTCAATACTTCCAGAAAAAGAATTGACAATATTTAACAACTTAAAAAAAAATTTTTTTTGGAGACAGAGTCTTGCTCTGTCACCCATGCTGGAGTGCAGTGGCGCTAACTTGGCTCACTGCAACTTCTGCCTCCCGGGTTCTCCTGCCTCAGCCTCCCCAGCAGCTGGGATTATACAGGCACCTGCCACCATGCCCAGCTAACTTTTGTATTTTTAGTTGAGACAGGGTTTCACCCTGTTGGCTAGCCTGATCTTGAACCCCTAACCTCAGGTGATTCGCCCTCCTCGACCTCCCAAAGTGCTGGGATTACAGGCGTGAGCCACTGTGCCTGGCCCAATACTTAACATCTTTGCATAATAAAACCTGAACAAGTTAGGTATAAAAGGAAGATGTCTCAACACATTAAAGGCCATATATGACAGGCCCAGAGCTGAAATCTTAACACTGAAGAGTTGAAGGCTTTTTCTCTAAGATCAGGAACAAGAAAGACATGGATGCCAGTTTTTTTCCTTCTATTCAGTGTTGTACTGGAAGTCATAGCAAGAGCGTTTAGGCAAGAGAAATAAAAGACCTCTAAGTAGGAAAAGAAGAAAAAAACTTGTCGCTCCTGATTATCTTACAGCTAGAAAATGTTAAAGACTCCATTAAAAAAAAACAACAAAACTATAGAACTAATAAAGTGAATTCCATAAAGTACCATGTACAAAATCGACAATTAAGTCTGTAGCATTTCTTTACACTAAGAACAGACTTTCAAAAAAGTAATCAAGAAGCTAATGACATTTACACTATTTACTAGGTAAACAAACTTATGAATGAATTTAACCAAGTATGTTAAAGATCTGTATACTGAAAACATTGATGAAACGAACTGAAGATTACAAAAATAGAAATTTTTCTTTGTACATGGATTGGGAAATTTATATTGTTATAATTTTCGTACTGCCAAAAGAAACATACAGATTCTGTGTAATCAGTATTTCAATGTCTATTTTTATTTTTTTACAGAAATACTAAAAAATTCTAAAACTTGTATGGAACTACAAAAGACATTAAATAATCAAAGTAATCTTGAGCAACAAGGACACAGCTGGAGGCATCACTCTACCTGATTTTGTAATCCATTATCATCAAAAAAACTATGGTACCAGCATATAAAAACAGATTCACTGACTAGTGGAACAGCATAGCCCAGACATAACTCATGCATTTTCATACCATTGATTTTTGACAAAAGTGGCACAAAGAATGGGGAGAGGATAGATAGATAGATAGATAGATAGATAGATAGATAGATAGATAGATAATTGTTTGAGATATCTGTATATATGTTTGAAATTGGACCCTTTTCTCATAGCATATGGAAAAATCAAAATGGATTAAAGCCTGAAATGTTGCCTTTGAAACTGTAAAACTACTAGTAGAAAATATAGGGGAAAAGCTCTGTGATGATGTTCTGGGCAATGATTTCTTGGATACATCCTTAAAAGCATGGGTAGCGAAAACAGCCAGACAACTTGAGTTGCATCAAACTAAAAAGCATCTGCACTGCAAAGGGTACAGTTAACAGAGTGAAGACACGGGTTTTGAGAAACCATTTTCAAATCATATGTCTGATAAGGGGCTAATATCCAATATATGTAAGAAACCCAAGCTCAATAGCAAGAAACCAACTATCTTTAGAAAAGGACCTCAACTTATATTTTTCAGAGGAAGACATGAGTGGCCGATTGATACGTGAAAAAAATGCTCAACATCTCTAATCATTAGTGAGTTGCAAATCAAAACTGCAAGATATTACCTTACACCTTTTAGAATGGCTACAGTTTAATGAAATTAGAAATAACACAGAGATAGGAACTGTACATACTTGTGCAAATTTAAAAAGTGTTATGCTGAGTGTGGTGGCTCACACCTGTAATCCCAGCACTTTGGGAGGCCAAGGAGGGTGGATCACTTGAAGTTAGGAGTTTAAGACCAGCCTGGCCAACATGGTGAAACCCTGTCTCTACTAAAAATACAGAAAATTAGCAAGGCATGGTAGTGTGTGCATGTAGTCCCAGCTACTCCGGTGGCTGAGGCATGAGAATCACTTGAGCATAGGAGGCGAGTGGCAGTGAGGTGAGATCGCACCACTGCACTCCAGCCTGGGTGACAGGAAGACTCTGTCCCAAAAAAAAAAAAAAAAAAAGTGATATAACCAGCAAGTCACAGGAGAATTTATAAGGAAATCAGAAAATACTTTGAGGTGAATGAAAACAGAAACACCATATCAAATTCTGTGAGATGTGTAAAGCAGTGCTTACAGTGAAATTAATAGCTATGAACATTGTAATGAGAAGTACTTCAAATTCTAACCTAACTTTCCAACTTTAGAAAATAGAGTAAAAAAAGAGCAAATTAAAGCAGAAAGGAAATAAAGTTTAGTGTGTCAATAGAGAATTAAAAATAATTGAGAAACACAGCTAACATTTGATTATTTGGGAAGGTGAAAATATTAGGAAAAGTACTTTGCGTTGACTTATTTATAAAATAAAGTCTTACAAAAATGAGAAATGTAAAAAGTGATGTTCCTAATGACCTTAATCCATACAAGGGATTAATATTTTAACAAGTATCTTTCTGGAAATAGACAAATTCCTAGAAAGACACTGACTACCACAACTCATTCAAGAACAAAGTGAAGACAATAAATTGGTAATTTAAAAGTTCTCACCCCTGCTCCGACACACACGTAAATTCCCCAGTTCAGATGAATTCTTTTGTATATTTTACCAAACACATGAAAATTACCAATTCGATAAAAACGTTTTAAAAACTTGGAAGAGCATGTAATATTTTTTACTGGTTCGATGATGGTATTGTTATCTAGATACCAAAGTGAAACATATCATATGCAGGGAAAACTGATAATATCGCTTATGAGTGGATCTGCAAAATTTTCTAGTAAATTTTGGCAAACCAAATACAGTAACATATAAATAGGAATGTACACCAGTACCCAGTACAATGTATCCCTGGAATGCAACATTATTTCATCAGCTGGAAATGATTAGTGCAACAGACTGAAGGAAGAAAACAACGTGGTCATCTCAATAGATTGTGGATGGCTGGGAGTAGAGGCTCACGCTGTAATCCTAACACTCCCACCAACAGTGTGTAAGTGTTCCTTTTTCTCTGTAACCTTACCAGAATCTGTTTTGTTTGTTTGTTTGTTTTTGACTTTATAATAATAGCCATGGGCTGGGCACAGTGACTCACACCTGTAATCCTAGCACTTTGGGAGGCTGAGGTGGGCAGATCACTTGAGGTCAGGAGTTCGAGACCAGCCTGACCAACGTGGTGAAACCCCATCTCTACTAAAAATACAAAAATTACGTGGGCATGGTGGCAGACGAGGCAGTAGAATCACTTGAACCCAGGAGGTGGAGGTTGCAGTGAGCGGAGATTGTGCCACTGCACTACAGCCTGGCTGACACAGCAAGACTATGTTTAAAAAAAAAAAAGCAAAAGAAAAAAAAAATAGATTGTGGAAAAGTATTTGGTAAACTAAGAAGTAAACCACAACCTAGTAAAGGGCATATTTTAAGAATTGACACCTAGAACTTGGTGCCATGGCTTTAATCCCAGCACTTGGGGAAGCCAAAGCAGGAGGATTACTTGAGGCCAGAAGTCTGAGATCAGCCTAGGCAATGTAAGGATACTCTGTATCTTAAAAAATAAAAATAAAAAAATCCAGATGTGGTGACACATACCTGTAGGCCTAGCTACTTGGGAAGCTGAGGTTCGTGGTTACAATGAGCTATGATCATGCCACTTTACTCCTGACTGAGCAACAGAGTGAGACCCTGTTGTCTCTAAAAAGAAAAGAAAAGAAAAAAAAAAAAACCCTCAAAACTAATGTTACACTTAATATTTAAAGAATGCTTTCTCTGTAAGATGAGGAGCAAGGACAGGATAAAACAGTCTTGCCAGTTCTGTTCTACAGTGTACTGGAGGTTCTGTGACATTAATTGCATTGCATATGGAAAGAAGGAAAAATTTTTAAATAGGAAGCAGCAAAACCTTTTGCAGATGACATGATTTTGTACATACACAACCCCAGTGGATCCAATAAATTTGGATTCCAATAACATGATCACCTCAGCAAGTTTTTGTGATTTAAGATTACAATCCAGGCCGGGCGCGGTGGCTCAAGCCTGTAATCCCAGCACTTTGGGAGGCTGAGATGGGCGGATCACGAGGTCAGGAGATCGAGACCATCCTGGCTAACACGGTGAAACCCCGTCTCTACTAAAAAATACAAAAAATTAGCCGGGCGAGGTGGCGGGCGCCTGTAGTCCCAGCTACTCGGGAGGCTGAGGCAGGAGAATGGCCTAAACCTGGGAGGCGGAGCTTGCAGTGAGCTGAGATCCCGCCACTGCACTCCAGCCTGGGGACAGAGCGAGACTCTGTCTCAAAAAAAAAAAAAAAAAAAAAAAAAGATTACAATCCCAAAATTAGTTGTATTTCTATAATTATTAAAGAAGTCAAAAGTGAAATCATTGAAACATTTTTATTTACAATATTATTAAGGCAGAATAGTCTGGGATAAAGTGAAATTCAGCATGAACTGTGAATACCACAAAATAGTTGTCAGAGGAATTGAGGAATATCTAAGTATGTGGAAAGACATCTCATATTTGTGGATTAGAAGACTTAAGCATCGCTAGGTGCGGTGGCTCACGCCTGTAATCCCAGCACTTTGGGAGGCCGAGGCGGGCGGAACATAAGGTCGGGAGTTCGATACCAGCCTGGCCAATATGGCGAAACCCCGTCTCTACTAAAAATACAAAAAAATTAGCTGGACGTGGTGGCGCATGCCTGTAATCCTAATCCCTGTAGGCTGAGGCAGGAGAATTGCTTGAACCCGGGAGGCGGAGGTTGCAGTGAGTGAAGATTGCGCCACTGCACTCCAGCTTGGGCAACAGAACTAGGCTCCATCTCAAAAAAAAAAAAAAAAAAAAAAAGATTTCAGCATCAGAAGGATAGTTCATTAATGGAAATAAATTGAAAAAGGGAAGGACATCAAAGTTTAATGCTTTTAGTTTGCATAATACCCATAAATAGTATGAAAATACTATATTCATGGAAGATGTTTTATTTTTATTTTTTTTGATACAGTTTCGCCCTTGTTTCCCAGGCTGGAGTACAATGGCGCGATCTTGGTTCACCGCAACATCTGCCTCCCTTGTTTAAGTGATTCTCCTGCCTCAGCCTCCCCAGTAGATGGGATTACAGGCACGTGCCACCACGACTCGCCTAATTTTTTTGTTATTTTTAGTAGAGACGGGGTTTCTCCAAGTGGGTCAGGCTGGTCTCGAACTTCCGACCTCAGATGATCCACTCGCCTCGGCCTCCCAAAGTACTGGGATTATAGGTGTGAGCCACTGTGCCTGGCCCTTTGTTTTCAAATCTCATATCCAACATTGGACTTATGGCTAGAATATTTACATAATTCTCAAATGACAATATTAAAAATCCAAAGCTTTAAATTAGAAAATGAGCAAAAGTCATGAAAGAACTTTATCCTGAAGATATGGAAATGTCAATAAGGACATGATGGAAATTAATACTATGATGAGACATTAAGGAAGTTTTTTTTTTTTTTTTTTTTTTGAGGCGCAGTCTGCCTCTGTCACACAGGCTGGAGTGCAGTGGTGCGATCTCGGCTCACTGCAACCTCCACCTCCCAGGTTCCAGTGATTCTCCTGCCTCAGCCTCCCTAGTAGCTGGGATTACAGGCACCCGCCACCACGCCCAGCTAATTTTTTTTTGTATTTTTATAGAGAGGGGTTTCTCCATGTTGGCTAAACTGGTCTCGAGCTCCTGACCTCGGGTGATCCACCTTCTTCAGCCTCCCAAAGTGCTGGAATTACTTGTGTGAGCCACCACACCTGGCTTACAGCAGATTTATTTCAGTAGCTGAAATAGTTAAAACATAATGATTCCAAAGGCTGAGAAGCATGCAGAAAAAATTGAATCTTTATTCCTGATGGGAATATAAAACTGTATACCACACCACACTGGAAAATAATTTGGCAATTTCTTTTAAAACTAAACACACACATACAGTTAGGCTTAGCAATTACTGTCATGGGCTATTTCATAGAACTGAAAATTTATGTGTAGACCAAACCTGCACTTGACTGTTCACAGAAATTTTATTTGTAATAGAACCTGGAAACAACTCACATGTTATTCACCAGGTAAACAGTTAAAGAAGTCTGTTACTTCCATATTGTGTGATGCAACTCAAAAATTAAAAGGAATAAACTATTACTATACAAATAATTCTTAGATGATTCTCAGTTCTGAAGGAAAAACCCATTTCATGTTGTAATATAATGCTTATTTTTATGTATCTTAATGTGATGAAATTAAATAGTTTAGAGAACACTGTTCATAGTCATCTGTTAGGGATGGTGGAAGTTAGGGTCGTATGTGATTATAATACTAGTGGAAAGGGTACGTTTTTAATGATGGATTAATTCTGCATTCTGATTCATACAGTGGTTACAACAATGTATACATGTGATAAAATGTCATGTAAACATGCGCATTTCACCAGTGTCAGTGTGCTGGTTGTGATATTGTACAATGTTAATGGAAAATATCACCATGGGGGAGAATTGGGTGAGTGGTATGTGTAAACTGTACTGTATTTGCAGCATTTTGTGAATTTTTATTTTAACATAATATGGAAATATGTAAAGCACCTAGAAAAATGGTTTTAATATAATACAGGAGGGTAACAACTTATAAGCAAGAGATAGAAAAATGATAATGTGAACACTTAGCAAAGGAAGGGTGGAACAGAGAAATAAAGGACAGGGAAAATTATCTGGGATGATTCCTAAATTCCAATATTTGGATGAAACTATACAGAATTTTAATATATCTGGAAAATAAACCGAAAATATTAATGGATCCAGAAATATTGAAGACTTCACCTTTTTTCTCATTATTCATTAAAACGAGTGAAATGTTATAGGGAATTCTTCAAATTGAAAGAAGCAGCTCATGCATAACACAAAAACATGAATGTATAAAACTCTCTGGTAAAAGGTAAGTAAAAACTCAA
The DNA here is from genome assembly GCF_003255815.1 of Theropithecus gelada. Lineage (NCBI taxonomy): Eukaryota > Metazoa > Chordata > Mammalia > Primates > Cercopithecidae > Theropithecus > Theropithecus gelada. The sequence goes on along the minus strand of NC_037689.1, from coordinate 79,994,592 downwards.
ATTCACAGTACTGACATACTGTAATGGTGGTGTACAAATAACGTGTATCTTTATTGTTAACGTTAATACAAAACTTTTTTAATGAGATGGCTGTTGCTATGTTGCTCAGACTGGTCTGAAACTTCTGGGCTTAAGCAGTTTTCCTTCCTCAGCCTTCTGATTCGATGGTATTATGGGCACCTGCCATGATGTCCATCTACAGAACTATTAATAATTACAACAATTCGTTTAGCCATATGTGATATAAATATATATAAGGTGTGACATCAAGAACATAATGGGTCACCAAAATCTCAGAGTAAAAACACTCTGGTTTTACTCACCCCCGTAGAACCTCAGTAATATATCCAGCACCAATATTATCACAAGTTATATCCCAGAACTGAAATCTGAGGCTGAGACATTTGCTTAGACTACAGAGAAGTGAAAAACTTGGAGCAGATGATAAAAGGCTTCTTCTGTATTTATGAGACTCCTATGTATCTGCCATAATGTGCGGAAAATTTTATCGACATTCACCAATTCAACATGGGATAAATGTGAGATTTTGGCACACAGACAGCTTCTTCACCATCTTGATTTCTGTTGTTGAAAAGCTATTTGTAGCTTAACACATGGGAAGTATTGTGTGTGCCTGTAGAAAGAAAATCCCATGATGGCAGTGAAAGACAATTGGGCCAGTTGAGATTCACTACTCCAGCCTGAAAAATAATTATCTTTACGTCAAACAACGTAGTTGCCAAGTCAGAGTGGCTGTTCAGCAGCACTATAATGTATTAGGCAGAGTTCATAGTTCTTTGCACAAATGCCTATGCAACCTTCCTGCACGGCCAGAGGATTGACTTTGGGATCCCTATATGGGATGGGCAATGCTCCAAATGTTTGTGAGAACTGAGTCAAATCTAAAACAGGCAGCACTCACAGATTAAGTAGTCTTGACAGAGAACTACAAGTAATATCTAAGAAAACATACTCTAGGAAGACCAAAAGAAGCTAGAGAGCTGAGACTGCAATAAATATATAATTGTTCAATGTCAAACTATAGGCATACGTCTACAAGAAACAGCAGCAAGCCAATAACCATGACTACCCTGAACAGAGAAAGCATGGAGCCAGTTGCCAACCCTAATGAGATGGTAATGTTTGAACTCTCGAATCGAGAATTCATAAATGCAATTTTAAGGAAATGTAGCAAAACCCAAGATAATGCAGAAAAGAAATCCAAGAATTTATTAGAAACTTGATGAAGAGAGTGAAATAATAAAATATACCAAATATTGCAAGTGAGAAATAATTGTTTCAACTGAAATAATTATTAGAGGATGTCAATAGCAGAATGGATCAAGCATAAAAAAATAGTGATCTTAAAGATAGGGTATTGGAGAATCTGTAGAGATTAAAAAAATACAGTGAAAAGGTCTAGAGAATATCTACAGGATATAGAGAATAACGTCCAAGCAGCAAATTAAATAATCATTGTTGGTCAAGTGGTAGTTTTGGAATTTCCAGGGCAGTAAAGCTTATTCAATGAAATAACAGAATACCTTCCAAATGTAGAGGAAAGTACTACTATTCAGGTACAACAATGTTAAAGACCAAATAGATTGTTTAAATAAGAATACCCCAAGGTATATATATAATCTCAAAAACATACTACAAAGAGAAGGGACACTGAAAACAGCAAGAGGAAAGCAAATAACATTATATACTTCCAATTTGTTAACAGACCTCTGATCAGAAATTGTACATACCAGGAGGGAGTGAAGTGACATAAAATGCTAAAGGAAAAAAGTTAACCAACAATACTATAACCACAGAAGATTTCTTTGAAAGACTGAGAGATAACATCGTTTACAGAAAGAAAAGAGAACATGGTGAGAATTCATCACTAGACTGTCATTCAAGATATGCTAAGTTCTCCCCGGGCGCGGTGGCTCAAGCCCGTAATCCCAGCACTTTGGGAGGCTGAGACGTGTGGATCACGAGGTCAGGAGATCCAGACCATCCTGGCTAACACGATGAAACCCCGTCTCTACTAAAAAATACAAAAAACTAGCCGGCCGAGGGGGCGGGCGCCTGTAGTCCCAGCTACTCGGGAGGCTGAGGCAGGAGAATGGCGTAAAACCGGGAGGCGGAGCTTGCAGTGAGCTGAGATCCGGCCACTGCACTCCAGCCTGGGCGACAGAGCGAGACTCCGTCTCAAAAAAAAAAAAAAAATCTAACTTCTTTATCCTGAAGAAAAATGTGCTAATGTCCAAAGAGAAAGTTTGACATTACAGACCTCAGTGGGCAATGCAAAAAGATAGGCAAATTCAGAATAAATTAATACTCTTTTACTTAAGCCTCATATCCATAATACAAGGAGTAAGATGCAAGTCTATGAAAAGTAAGTACAGCAACATCATAAAATATAGCCAATATGAAAATAGACATGAGAAAGTCAAAATGTGGGGGAATTGAAGTATAAAATTGATTGGCTGTTTATATTCCTTATGATGAAAATTATTATCTGTTTAAATATACTTTTATCTATGAGATACTACCAAATAAAGTCACTTAACCACAATAGGAGAAGGAAGAAAAATAATTTGCAAAACGACAAAAAAGTACAAATCAAAATGTCAATAGTGATTTCTTACCTATCAATAATAATATTGCTCTAGGATCCCCAAAAAAAGAAAAGAGAGTGACTCAGTGGATATTTTAAAAATCGGCTGGGTGCAGTGGCTTACGCCTGTAATCCCAGCACTTTGGGAGGCCAAGGCAGGCGGATCACCTGAGGTCAGGAGTTAGAGACTAGCCTGAGCAATGTGATGAAACCGCCTCTCTAATAAAAATACAAAAAAATTAGTCGGACTTGGTGGCATGTGCATGTAATCCCAGCTACTTGGGAGATTGAGACGGGAGAATCGCTTGAACCTGGGAGGTGGAGGTTGCAGTGAGCCGAGATCATGCCACTGCACTTCAGCATGGGCAATGAGCGAAATTCTGTCTCAAAATAATAATAATGATAATTAGTCCCAATTATATGCTGTATGTAAAAAATTAATTTATATATACATTGACTAAAAGTGAAGGGATGCAAAAAGGTTTCAAATGGAAATCAATAAATAGCATCTGTATTTGTATCAGATAGCAGAAAATTTTCACTTAATATGTATTAAGTGAAAAGGTGTGAATAGAGACAAAGTATTATGTAGTAAATACTTATGAAGGGTCAGTTCAGGAAGAGGGTATAAAAATCGTAAATATACATCCTGCAGCAGAACACCAAAATATATAAAGTAAAGTGTAAGCGACCTAAAGCGACAGAAACTGCAATACAGTAATAGTAGGGGACTTTAGTAACCCTTCCTCAACTCTTGTCAACTGAGTACACAGAGGCTTATTCCTGTTGGGGGAACGAAATAGTGAGATAATTTGCCTAGTAACCCAGACAGTTCTACCCTTGTATTCCCCAGGTCCATCGAGGCTGTGTATGTGAGAGGCTTTAAGCGTGACTGTGTTCCTGGTCCTAGGGCGCCCTCTAGTGATGAAATGGTTGCAGTGACCACATTCTTAGATAAAACACCACAATCACATTTAATTTTGGGGACGCCCTGTGAAGAAGGGCAGCTACGAAGTAGCAGTCTGCAAAGATTGGAATAAATACCTCACTCTTAAATGCCTGGACACTGGAGAAATTCCACAAGCATAAGACCATCCAGGAGACGTGACATCTCCAAAAGGGCTATGGGATCTAGTTTTGGAGTGATGTAGTTATGTTGTCTCATACAGGAAACTCAAAATAGCTAAGAACTATGATCTCACATATACAAAGGAAGTAGCCACTGACCGACCGTAATGAGATGCTGATGTGTGTGATGTCAGGGTAAGAATTCAGGAGAAACGTTTTGGGAAAATAGCAAACACCATGATAATGCAGAAAAGCAATTCAGGAATTTATTAAAGAAATGTAACGAATATTGAAACAATAGGTAACCAAACTGAAATACTAGAACTGAGAAATAATGACTGACTGGACAAATGCACCAGAAGGTCTCAACAGCAAAACTGATACAGCAGAACAAGAATCAATATTATTAAAGACAGGCTATATGAAAATGCACAGTGAGTGCAGAAAGAAGCAAAAAGAACAAAGAAGTATGAAGCATGCCTACAAGGTGAAGAAAATAATCTTGAAAGCACAAATCTCAGAGTTATCATTGTTAAAGAGGGAGAGTTTGGAGTTGAAAGTTTAGAGAAATAGGCTGGGCATGGTGGCTCACGCCTATAATCCCAGCACTTTGGGAGGCCGAGGTGGGTGGATCACCTGAGGTCGGGAGTTCGAGACGAGCCTGCCCAACATGGTGAAACCCCATCTCTACTAAAAATACAAAAGTTAGCTGGGTGTGGTGGCTCATGCCTGTAGTCCCAGCTACTTGGGAGGCTGAGGCACGAGAATTTCTTGAACCTGGGAGGCAGAGGTTGCAGTGAGCTATGTATGTGTATATCTAGATGTTATTACCCAGGTAGAAGACAGTAAAAAACAAAAGCAGATTCAACCAAAATAAGACTATGTCAAGGAATGTAACAATCAAATGTTCAGAGGTAGAGAAAAATTTAAATGGTCCTAAAAGCTGCAAGAAAACAGAAGCAAATAATGTATAAAGGAGCTCTGATACATCCGATAATGAAGAGTTTACAGGCTAGGAGGGAGTATGATGACATATTTAGTGCTGAAGGAAATAACCTGCCAAATCAGGATATGAAATCCAGCAAAATATTCTTCAAACTTGAAAAATAAACACCAGACACACAACAGCTGAGGAATTTTTGTCAACATCAGGCCTGTCTTACATGAAATGCTAGAAAGAGTAATTCAGTCTGAATAAAGACATTAATCAGCAAAAAGAAAACATCTGAATGTTTACAACTCATAGAGGAGGTACACAAATATAGAATAATACTGTGATTGTGATATGTAAACTCATTTTTAGTAGGAAGACTAAAAGGTAATTCTATTAAAATTATAACTATAAAAATATTAGATAAACATAACAAGATAAGATCATAGCATGTAGGGTGGAGATAAAGTGTGGAGTTCTTTGGTTTTCTCTTAGTCATTCCTTGTGATTACAGATACCTTGTCATTAATTTAAAATTATTGGTTATATGATGTTTTTTGCAAGCCTCCTGACAACAACCATGCAAAAACTCTGGAAAATAAAAGCAAGGAATTAAAATATACTATCAGAAAAAAATTACTTAATGGAATACAGGAAGGAAAGAAGAATGGAAGAGAGGACCAACTAAGCAAAATTTCAAAGAATGGAAAAGGAGCAAATACTTTGAGTTTCATTCTACAAGGCCAGTGTTTCCCTGATAACTAAAGGAAAAGGTCCAAAAACCCCCAAACAACAATAAACCCCAGAAGGCAAATATGTCTGATTCACACAGATGGAAAAATCCAGAAGATGCTAGTAAACTGTATTCAACACACTAAAAATATAATTCATACTTATCAAGGTGGATTAATGTTAGGAATGCATGGATTGTTCAAGCTGTGCAAATCAGTTAGTTTTATGTCATATAACAAAGTCAATAACTATAATGTAATAGATGTCCAAAAAGTATTTTATAAATTTAATATTTTATTAAAAATTATCACAAAATTGGATATGGAGTATAAGATATCTCAATAGACTGGCAGTTGAACTTACACTGTCCTTTTGAGCAAGGAAAACTGACAAGCATACTGCTAGATTTGGAAGAAGTTAAAAATGCCCATGTTCAGCACTTCAGTTCACCACATTACTGGGAGTTCTAGTTAGACCAAGTATAAAAGAGAAACAAGGACATTCATATTAGAAAGGGAGAATTATAAATATCCCAATAGATACAAATAAAATACATAGGAAGAAACTTAACCAATCAAGTAAAATGTATCTACAGTGAAAACTATGAGTCATTGATAGAAATTGAATAGGACACTAATAAATGAAAAGATACTGCATGTTCATTTAGTGGGAGAAGTTATATCGTTAAAAACCCATACTACATATAGCAATCTATAGTTTCAAAATGCCAGTGTTAGTTTTTCACAGAAACAGGAACAAGACAAAGAATAGACAGTAATCCTGAGCCAAAAGAACAAAGCTGGAGTAATCACATTACCTGACTTAAAATTATATGACAATGTAACACTAACCAAAACCGAATGTGAACACCAATGCATGTATTGAAACTAAACTTCGCCTATCAGAGAGCTCCAGCAGACCAGACTCCACAGGTTGAGTGCTGCCAGCATAAATGTGTTTATAGGTGTTTGTAATCCCGCTCCTGCTCTGCCATCACCTGTGCAATTGTGTGCATGAACAACGGTAACCTCACCCCTTGTTGTTACTGGTGTGAATGGGCACCAGCAACTCCACACCTGCCATTCTGCCCCAAGTGCAAATGTGCACATGGGTGGCAACAACTAGCCTCCTCCAGGGCCTTATATCTTGCAGCCAGTGGCATGAGTTCTAGTATGGACGATGTTAAAACCTCCTCTTCCAGTGCGCCTCCCCATCTGACACATGTACACACTTTCATGCTGTTGAGGCTGTTGGCATGAACAAGTGAGCCTGGATCCCACTGCCAACCCAATGAAATACTATGGATGCCACCCCCTATTTGAATACTGTGGACAGTGTAACAGGAACACATCAGCCTCTCCAGTTCACCTTGTTTCTAACCTTGAGGGACCACAGAACACAGCCTCCTTTCTTGACCCTGTTTCCCCAGAGTTAGAGCATGCAGCCCAGGAATCCGGAGGTGAGCCTTAGCCCCCTAAAACCTTCCAGAAATGAAGCCAGTCAACTGAACCCACTTTACACCTCAATCAATCCCCAAGGGCATTGAAGAAGATAAAAGAAAAACATCATACAAGGCACAGCATCTTCAAAGATTGAAAGAGTATTAGTCCACATACATGAGAAAGAAGTACTGCAAGAACTCTGGCAGTTTGAAAAGCCATAATGTCTTCTAACTTCCAAAGGGCCACAATAGCTCTCTGGGAGAGGTTCTTAACCAGGCTGAGATGGGTTAAATGACATAGGGTAAAGAATATGGGTATGAATGAAGATCATTGAGATTCAGGAGAAAGTTGAAACCTAAGGAATTTAAGGAACACAATAAAACAATACAGATGTTGAAAACTGAAATGTTCATTTTAAAATCTGGTAGAGCTGAAAAGCACACTACATAATTACAAATGTAATTGGGAGTATTAACAGAATAGATGAAGCTAAGGAGAATCTCAGAGCTCTAAGATTAGTTGAATTAGCTGTCAGACAAATACTTTTAAAAATTTAAAAACTGAACAAAATCTCTATGAAATATGGCATTCAAACCTATGAGTCACTGACATTCCTGAAAGAGGCAGAGAAAGCAAGCAACTTTCTAGTTTATTGTCCATGAATTTTTTCCACAGCCTTTCTAGAGAGACCAAAATTCTAATTCAGGAAATTCTGAGAACACTGCAAAATACCGTCCCCCAGACAGTTATCAGATTGAAATGAATGAAAATGTCCAAAACAACTATAGAGAAGGCCCGGGTAAACTACAAATGGAAGCCCGTCAGGCTAACAGCATACCTTTCAGCAGAATCCCTACAAGCCAGAAGATACGCATATCTATATTCAGCATTTTTAATACAAAGTAATTCCAACCAATAATTTCATATTCAGCCAAATTAAGCTTTATAGATGAAGAAATAAGATGCTTTACAAGCAAGGAAGTGCCAAGGCATTTCATTGCCACCAGACCTGCCTTACCAGAGATCCTTAACTGAGTTCTCAATATGGAAAGGAATGACCATTATTGGCCACCAAAAGAGCACATTTAGGTACACAGACCACTGACACTATAAACCAAATGCACAATTAACTCTGCAGAATAACCAGCAACCAACTAATAGTAATACAGAATCAAATATCCACATATCAGTGTTAAGTTTGAAATTAAGTAGGCTACTGTCCTAATAAACGATAGAGGCAAGTTGGATAAAAAAGACCCAACTGTATGCTGTCTTCCTAAAACCCATTTCAGAAGTAATGGCACCCACTGACTCAAGGTAAAAGGATGGAGAAAAGTCTACCAAGCAAACAGGAAAAAGGAGGAGGGACCGATTGCTATCCTAATTTCATAGAAAATAGACTAAAACAGCAATTATCAATAAGGGCAGAGAAAGATATTTTATAATGGTAAAGGGTTCACCTCAACAAGAAGAGTTAACTATATATGCACTGAACACAGAATCATGTGTGTTCATAAAAGAAGTTCCTACAGACCTATGAAGAGACTTAGATAAGCAGACAGTAAGAGTGGGAAACTTCGCCACCCCATTGACACTATGAGATCACTGAGGCTGAAATCTAACAGATATTTTAGTCCTGTATTTGACACTTGACCAAATGGACCTATCAGACATCCATATTAATCTCCACCCAAAAACCACTGAGTACACATTCTTCTCATCTGCACACAGCACATACTCTATAGTCGACTACACAGTGGGTCATAAAACAATCCACCAAATTCAAATAACAGTAAAATCATACTAAACATATTTGGACCAGAACACAATAAAAATAGAAATCAACACAAGGAAAATTACTTAACACTATACAATTACATGGAAATTAAACAACTTGATACTTAATTATGTTGGTATAAATAATGAAGTTAAAGCAGAAATTAACAAGTTCCATATCTCAATATAACAAGCTTATATCACAAACAGAGGAATCAGAAAACGGGTAAAGTAATTCAAAAGCTAGCAGCAGACAAGAAGTAACTAGCCAGTTTTGAAATTGAATCAGTAATAACCCTACCAACCCCACCTGGACCTGATGGATTTATGGCTGAATACAACCAGATATGTAAAACAGAGCTGGTGAAATGCCTAGTGAAGCTATTCCAAAATATCAAAGAGGAAGAACTCCTCCCTTAATCATTTTGTGAAGCCAGCATGATCCTGATACCAAAACTTGGCAGAGACAACACAAACTTCAGACGAATATCCTTGATGAGCTTAAAAGGAAAAATTCTCAAGAAAATACTAGCAAACCTAATCCAGTTGCATATTAGAAAGCAAATTCCCCATGATTAAGGAGGCTATATTTGTGTGATGCAAGGTTGGTTCAACATACAGAACTTAGGGAAAAAAATATGATTTATCACATAAGCAGAGTTGAAACCATGATCATTTCTATAGATGCAGAAACAATTTATTTAACATTACTTCAAGTTACGAACCCTCAACAAATTAGGCATTGAAGAAACATATCTCAAAATAATGACCCATGTGTTACAAACTCACAGCCAACCTCATAATCAATTGGCAAAAGTTGGAAGCATTCCTTTTATGACCAGAGCAAGTCAAGGATGTTCACTCTCACCACACCTATTCAACATACTACTACTGGAAGTTCCACCTAGGGCAATCAGCTAATAGAAAGAAAAGGCATCCAAATAGGAAAAGAAGTAAAACTAACTCTGCAGACAACATGATTTTATACATAGAAAACCTCAAAGCCCCAAAGCTCCTAGATTAGATACAACACTTCAACAAATTTTCAGTATAAAAAGTCAGTCTGTAACTTAGCATTTCCATACAGCATCAACATCAGCTCAGAATTGAATAAAAAATGCAAGATTTTGTCACCACCAGGCCTGCCCTACAAGAACTCCTGAAGGAAGCACTAAACATGGAAGGGAACAACTGGTACCAGCCACTGCAAAAACATGCCAAATTATAAAGACCATCGATGCTAGGAAGAAACTGCATCAACTAACAAGCAAAAGAACCAGCTAACATCATAATGACAGGATCAAATTCACACATAACAATATTAACCTTAAATGTAAATGGGCTAAATGCTCCAATTAAAAGATACAGACTGGCAAATTGGATAAAGAGTCAAGACCCATCAGTGTGCTGTATTCAGGAGACCCATCTGACGTGCAGAGACACACATAGACTCAAAATAAAGGGATGGAGGAAGATCTACCAAGCAAATGGAAAACAAAAAAAGGCAGATTTTGCAATCCTAGTCTCTGATAAAACAGACTTTAAAGCAACAAAGATCAAAAGAGACAAGGCCATTACATAATGGTAAAGGAATCAGTTCAACAAGAAGAGCTAACTGTCCTAAATATATATGCACCCAATACAGGAGCACCCAGATTCATAAAGCAAGTCCTTAAGAGACCCACAAAGAGACTTAGACTCCCACACACTAATAATGGGAGACTTTTACACCCCACTGTCAACATTAGACCGATCAATGAGACAGAAAGTTAACAAGGATATCCAGGAATTGAACTCAGCTGTGCACCAAGTGGACCTAATAGACATCTACAGAATTCTCCACCCCAAATCAACAGAAAATACATTCTTCTCAGCACCACATGCACTTATTCCAAAATTGACCACATAGTTGGAAGTAAAGCACTCCTCAGAAAATGTAAAAGAATAGAAATTATAACAAACTGTCTCTCAGACCACAGTGCGATCAAACTAGAACCCAGGATTAAGAAACTCAATCAAAACCGCTTAACTACATGGAGACAGAACAACCTGTTCCTGAATGACTACTGGGTACATAATGAAATGAAGGCAGAAATAAAGATGTTCTTTGAAACTAATGAGAACAAAGACACAATGTACCTGAATCTCTGGAACACATTTAAAGCAGTGTATGGGGGAAATTTGTAGCACTAAATGCCCACAGGAGAAAGCAGGAAAGACCTAAAGTTGACACCCTAACATCATAATTAAAAGAACTAGAGAAGGAAGAGCAAACACATTCAAAAGGTGGCAGAAGGCAAGAAATAACTAAGATCAAAGCAGAACTGAAGGAGATAGAGACACAAAAAACACTTCAAAAAAATCAATGAATCCAGGAGCTGATTTTTTGAAAAGATCAACAAAAGACCACTAGCAAGACTAATAAAGAAGAAAAGAGAGAAGAATCAAATAGACGCAATAAAAAATGATAAAGGAGATTTCACCACCAATCCCACAGAAATACAAACTACCATCAGAGAATACTATAAACACCTCTATGCAAATAAACTAGAAAATCTAGAAGAAATGGATAAATTCCTGGACACACACACCCTCCCAAGACTAAACCAGGAAGAAGTTGAATCCCTGAATAGACCAATAACAGGCTCAGACATTGAGGCAATAATTAATAGCCTACCAACCAAAAACAGTCCAGAACCAGATGGATTCACAGCTAAATTCTACCAGAGGTACAAGAAGGAGCTGGTACCATTCCTTCTGCAGCTATTCCAATCAATAGAAAAAGAGGGAATCCTCCCTGACTCATTTTGTGAGGCCAGCATCATCCTGATACCAAAGCCTGGCAGAGACACAACAAAAAACGAGAATTTTAGACCAATATTCCTGATGAACATTGATGCAAAAATCCTCAATAAAATACTGGCAAACCAAATCCAACAGCACATCAAAAAGCTTATCCACCATGATCAAGTGGGCTTCATCCCTGGGATGCAAGGCTAGTTCAACATACGCAAAGCAATAAATGTAATCCAGCATATAAACAGAACCAAAGATGAAAATCACATGATTATCTCAATAGATGCAGAAAAGGCCTTTGACAAAATTCAACTGCCCATCATGCTAAAAACTCTCAATAAATTAAGTATTGATGGGACGTATCTCAAAATAATAAGAGCTATTTATGACAAACCCACAGCCAACGTCATACTAAATGGGCGAAAACTGGAAGCATTCCCTTTGAAAACTGGCACAAGATAGGGATGCCCTCTCTCACCACTCCTATTCAACATAGTGTTGGAAGTTCTGGCCAGGGTAATCAGGCATGAGAAAGAAAGAAAGGGTATTCAATTAGGAAAAGAGGAAGTCAAATTGTCCCTGTTTGCAGATGATATGGTTGTATAGTTAGAAAACCACCATCTCAGCCCAAAATCTCCTTAAGCTGATAAGCAACTTCAGCAAAGTCTCAGGATACAAAATCAATGTGCAAAATTCACAAACATTCTTATACAGCAATAACAGAAAAACAGCAAGCCAAATCATGAGAAAACTCCCATTCACAATAGCTTCAAAGAGAATAAAATACCTAGGAATCCAACTTGCAAGGGATGTGAAGGACCTCTTCAAGGAGAACTACAAATCACTGCTCAACAAAATAAAAGAGGACACAAATGGAAGAACATTCCATGCTCATGGATAGGAAGAATCAATATCATGAAAATGGCCATACTGCCCAAGGTAATTTATAGATTCAATGCCATCCCCATCAAGCTACCAACGACTTCCTTCACAGAACTGGAAAAAACTACTTTAAAGTTCATATAGGACCATAAAAAAGCCTGCATTGCCAAGACAATCCTAAGCCAAAAGAACAAAGCTGGAGGCATCACACTACCTGACTTCAAACTATACTATAAGTCCACAGTAACCAAAACAGCATGGTACTGGTACCAAAACAGATATAGACCAGTGCAACAGAACAGAGCCCTCAGAAATAATACCACACATCTACCACCATCTGATCTTTGACAAACCTGACAAAAACAAGAAATGGGGAAAAGACTCCCTATGGTGCTGGGAAAACTGGCTGGCCATATGTAGAAAGCTGAAACTGGATCCCTTCCTTATACCACATACAAAAATTAATTCGAGATGGATTAGAGGCTTAAATGTTAGACCTAAAACCATAAAAATCCTAGAAGAAAACCTAGGCAACACCATTCAGGACATAAGCATGGGCAAGGACTTCAGGTCTAACACTCCAAAAGCAATGGCAACAAAAGCCAGAATTGACTAATGGGATCTAATTAAATGAAAGAGCTTCTGCACAGCAAAAGAAACTACCGTCAGAGTGAACAGGCAACCTATAGAATGGGAGAAAATTTTTGCAATCTACTCATCTGACAAAGGGCTAATATCCAGAATCTACAAAGAACCCAAACAAATTTACAAGAAAAAAAAAAACCATCAAAAAGTGGGCAAAGGATATGAACAGAGACTTCTCAAAAGAAGACATTTATGTAGCCAACAGACACATGAAAAAATGCTTATCATTACTGGGCATCAGAGAAATGCAAATCAAAACCACAATGAGATACCATCTCACACCAGTTGGAATGGCAATCATTAAAAGGTCAGGAAACAACAGGTGCTGGAGAGGATGTGGAGAAATAGAAACACTTTTACACTGTTGGTGGGACTGTAATCTAGTTTAACCATTGTGGAAGACAGTGTGGGGATTCCTCATGGATCTAGAACTAGAAATACCATGTAACCCAGCCATCCCATTACTGGGTATATACCCAAAGGATTATAAATCCTGCTGCTATAAAGACACATGCACACATGCTATAAAGACACGTTGCGGCATTATTCACAATAGCAAATACTTGAAACTAACCCAAATGTCCATCAGTGAAAGACTGGATTAAGAAAATGTGGCACATATACACCATGGAATACTATGCAGCCATAAAAAAGGATGCATGTCTTTTGTAGGGACATGGATGAAGCTGGAAACCATCATTCTCAGCAAGCTGTCACAAGGATGAAAAACCAAACCCTGCATGTTCTCACTCATAGGTGGGAATTGAACAATGAGAATACTCGGACACAGGGTGGAGAACATCACACACCAGGGCCTGTCGTGGGGTGTGGAGAGGGAGAGGGATAGCATTGGGAGATATACCTAATGTAAACGACGAGTTAATGGGTACAGCACACCAACATGGCATATGTATACATATGTAACAAACCTGCACGTTGTGCACATGTACCCTAGAACTTAAAAGTATAATAAAAACAAATTGTATAATTAAATATATATTATAAATGCATGTATTTTTAATGACTTTAAAACAATTTTATAAACCAGTATGTATATAATTGCATTCAGGTGACTATAAGATATAGAAATATGGGTCGGGCATGGTGGCTTATGCCTGTAATCCCAGCACTTTGGGAGGCCCAGGCGGGCAGATCACCTGAGGCCAGGAGTTGTAGACCAGCCTGACCAACATGGAAAAACCCCATCTCTACTAAACAGAAAATTAACCGGGTGTGATGGCGCATGTCTGTAATCCCAGCTACTTAAGAGGCTGAGGTGGGAGAATCACTTGAACCCGGGAGGCAGAGGTTGCAGTGAGCTGAGATCATACCATTGCACTCCAGCCTGGGCAACAAGAGCAAAACTCTGTCTCAAAAAAAAAAAAAAAAAAAAAAAAGGGAAATATGTCCAATTCCTAAAAATAGTAAACAACAGACCTGTTAGAGTTCTTTTTCTATGTAAATCAACCACTATAAAGCCCGTACCCCTCAACCATCTCTTTTATTGGTCTTTGACACTCTGGACAACTATCTAACCACCCTGATCAACCCACGACCAGGTATTAGAAAACTAGGGACAACCCTTATGCTCTAGTACCTGCTAAAACTAGCCAATCATAAGCCTGCTTACTCTTCCACACCTGTTCTTTCCCTGGGAAACCACAATAAAGGCTTTTGTTCACATTTCCCCTCCCTCTCTCTGCCTCGTGACTGGCCTCACTCCTTCCTCATATGGCCCCCCATGTTGTGGTATGCCCTTTCTTCTTAGGATCTGTATGACAAACTATCTTTTCAATGGTAATCCTCATCTGATCTGTTGGACTCACCATACCTGAATAGTGATAAAACTATATCGTAAAACATTTCATGCAGCAAGCAGGGTGGTTTGGCCTCACACTGGGATAATATGCCACTAGACTTCTCTTGGCTTACTAGTTGGTTTCACCAGATGGCATCAGAAGCCTGAAAACATACTACTACCTTCTGGCATACACTTGCACTGTGGCTGAAATTGCTATTTGTTGTATTTGCTGGGTGTTGCCATGGATTCCAGCCCTAAATTTAGAACTTGAAAGTTGAGTTCTCCCCAAGTTCTGGTCTGAGTTGAGTTACTTGCCTAGATCCCAGGAAGATGCTCCTGGGGCACCTATTTTTACATTGACTAGCTAAATATATTAAAGGTTCTTGTGAACAGAGTAAGGTGTGACTTCCCTCCAAGGGTCATGGGACAAGCCTGATGAGTAAGGATGATCAGTTGACAGTGCAGAACCGATTGGTGAGACAAACTAAGCTACTATTTTACCATACATTTTAGCCTGCCCTGTTGAGTAGGAAGAGTGCCCTTCGGAGACCCTCATGTTGCAAACCACACACAGTAAGTGTGAGGAGTTCCACCTCAGGGTCATGGCATGGCACCCAGCAAAAGGTGTTCTTGTGTTGTTGCTTGCCTTGCTACTGTTGCAGTTCATCTCCTGACCCAGGGGTGTGCAAGAGATCCCACCCTTGGAAACCAGAGGCATAATGCTCAATGAAAAAGGAAAGAGGGAGAGAGCACTTTATCCTTGATCTCTTTAAGACCCCTGAGAAGGTCATGCAATTGATTGAGGAATATAAAATACCTCAATAATATGCATGGACCTTCTTTGCCAGGGCTGTCTCACAGACCCTGGCCGACCAACAGATGAAATGAGTACTCAGACACAGGTATGCAGTGTAAGAGCAGCTAGGGAACTGCCTGGCTCTAGTGGCAAAAATGCAGCAGCCCTCAGAAGCTGGAGCTGCTTGATTTTATTCAGTGCAGGCACAATACCAAAAACCTGGAGCCCACACAACCTGTAGGTAGTTAACATTTATTATTCCCCTTTCATGGAACGTCATACACGTGGATGATCAAAGGTCAGCTCCTGGTCAACATAAGTAAACAAGCCTGTTTAAGATAAAGTCCCCTACACTCCCTTGTACCTACTCCTCGACCTCTGCCTCAGGGTTAGAAAACAGCTGCCTTCAGCTATTCTCCCCCAAAGCTATGCAAAGCCTTCCAACCTTTCAGAAGACCTGCTCCCTTCCCTAGTTTCTCCCACCACTCTGATCTCCTGCACTTCTTGAATGTTGTTGTATGCCAGGAGCCTTATGCTCACAAATCTGGAACCTCAAAAATACCGATAAGGCCACTGTCACTCTCCTGGACATGGACCCAGATCTCTCAGAGGTCAATGTGGACCCTCTAAAGAGGGTGGCTGCCACTCTGTACAGGCCTGCTCAGGACCCCTAGGACTTCATTTGGTAGATGCTTAAAGGAAAAAATAAAGGCAGATGAGACCAAAGCAAAAGAAAGAGAAGGGAGGAAGGGAGGTAGGGAGGAAGGGAGGGAGGAAGGGAAATGAAAAAGAATTGACACTTCAGACAAGGAGGATAACTGTCCCAAGGAGAGACTGCTATAGCTCCATAGGTGCAAACCCCAATTCCTGGAAGGTGTATCGAAAAGCTTGGAAGTAAAGCTGCCTGAAAGTAGGCTACAGGTCCCCTTCCCTCTCTCTCTCTTTCTGTAAATACCTAAACCACACAGAGTTTTCAACAAGAGACAAAAACTAAAAATGGTGGCTTTAGGCATCTAGAAGCTCCACCTCACACACAAAAAAGTAGAGAAAGAAAAAAACAAAAAAGCTAAAGCTAAAACTCCTAAATACAGAGGGAGAAAATAAAAGGTAATAGAAATTACATGTATAAATATGTAATACTTTGTATGTTTAATATACTTTGTATTTTTATAGTAATATGTATACACACATATTACTATAAAAATACAAAGTATATTAAAATATATAAAAAATTTGGATTTCATATATATATATACACACACACATCCAGAATTTGACCCAATTAGAAATCCAAAATTTAGGTACTAAAATTTACTAAAAATTTATATAACAAATTGTATATAATAATCATGTAAACATAAATAATAAACACTTGCTAAAATGCACCAATGAACAAAGCTCCATAGGCTTAATCAATTCCTAGGGCTCAGATTATAGTTATACCTGGAGCTTTTTATCTTCAATCAATTGCATGACCTCGTCAGGGGTCTTAAGCAGAGCAGGGATAAAGTGCTCTCTCCCCCTTTTCTTTTCCATAAAGCATTGCACCTCTGGTTTCCAAGGTTGTGATCTCTTACACCCACTGGGTCTGGAGATGAATCGCAACAGCAGCAAGGAAACAATAAACATTATATCCTTTATAATCTTAGAAAAGTAACCAAACATAAAATAGAGGAAAAACACATATGTTTCACTTTTACTGTAGACTTGCCTACATTTTCCATGGTTATAGTACCCACTGATCTAAAATATTCAATATTGAGCATAGATGCTACAGCATAATCAATTAAAAATTAGAATTAAATTAAGTCTTTGGCACTTACACATTGACTTGATAAAATGGGACCCAACAAACCTCCAGTTAAAATAGTTAATATGTCCCTATGTAAGTTAAAACAGGACTTTCAAAGATTACAACTTATGTAAAAATGAAGCATAAAGACACACATATAGACCAATGTAATAGAGAGCTCAGAAACAAATCCTTGCATATATGGTCAAAGGATTTTTTTTCATTTTTAAATGTTTTGGGCACATAGTAGGTGTATATAAGGTACATGAGATGTTTCCATATAGACATGCAATGTGAAATAAGCACGTCATGAATAATGGGGTATCCATCCCCTCAAGCATTTATCCTTTGGGTTACAAACAATCCAATTACACTCTTTACATTATTTTAAAATGTACAATTAAGTTATTGAATATAGACACCCTGTTCTATTTGCAACAACATGAATGGAACTGGCCAGATGATATTTGACAAGAGTTCCAAGTTTATTTAATGGGGAAGGGATGGTCTCCTTAACAAATGGTGTTGAGAATACTAGAAATCCACATACAAAAGAATGTATACATCATATACAAAAATTAACTCAAAATGGATCAAAGACCTAAATGTAAGAGCTAAAACTATAAACTCTTAGAGGAAGATATTGAAGAAAAGCTTCATGACATTGGATTTGGCAGTGATTTCTTGGATATAAGTAATACCAAGACACAGTCAACAAAAGTAAATGTAGGTATAAATTGGACGGAATCAAAATAAAAAACTATCAAAGGACAGTCAACAAATTGAAAAGGCAACCTAGAGAATAGGAGAAAATATTTGAAAATCATGTATCTGATAATCAGCTAATATCAAGAATATATAAAGAATTTCTACAAAACAACAAAAAAACCAACCTGATTGAAAAATGGGCAATGAATTTGAAAAGACATTTCTCCAAAGAGGATATATACATGTCCAACAAGCATATGAAAAGATGTTCAACATCAGTAATCATTAGAAAAATGCAAAACAAAACCACAGTGAGATGCCACCTCACACCCATTAGGATGTCTACTCTGAAAACAAAACAAACAGAACAGAAAATAACAAGCATTGGCAAGAATGTGAAGAAATTAGAACTCTTGTGCACTACTGGTAGGAAGAATGGTATGACTGCTATGGAAAACAGTTTAGTGAATATAATTTTATGTTGCCTCAGTATCCTTTTTAAGCATAAATTGGACTTTCTTATGCCAGAAGCAGGGCTTAGCCACCCTTAACAGTTTGCAGTTTTCTATCTCCTCTTAGTTCCTCAATTTGGTTGATCCAGATAACTGCCTTATGCAACCATCTCCTGGTGACCATCTTGCTCTGGAATAGCTCAATACAACCTACTTGACTCACCCACAGACCTCCACACTCTGCACTGACTGTGCAGATGCACCACAGTGACCACCTCTCAGTTACAGCATGCCTTCATGGAGCATGTGCCTGCTTGTTTTAAAGCCACAATTAGAACTCTCCTTAGGAAACCTGCTTGGGTAACATCCTGGACCTCAATAAAGGCTTTGGCCCTTAGGTTCCTCACTCCCTCTCTCTTGCTCTTCACCCACTGTTGGAGCATACATATCTTGAAAAACTCCCCATTTCCCAATTGCCCTGTGAGGCATGCTGCCCTCTTCTCTCAGAGATCTGTAAGTAATAAAACTGCTTGTTATTTCATATATCCTTTGTGTGTGTGTGTGCTGCCTCTTCTGTGTCTCACCTGACCATCACACCTGAATCTAACTCTCCTCCTGGTTAGAGCTTTCCTAGAGAGTGACTATCTTGATAGGAATAAACTGGACAGAGATCAGAGAAGAGCCACAAGGGAATCTTCCAGTATAAACATGTTTCTTATCAAAAGGACACCTGATCATGGTCAAGTGGGTTGGACTCTTAGGCATTAGGCTGTCCTCCAGGATAAAGAGGTATCCCGTAAGAGATACATTGTAAACATCCAGGACAACCTCCCTTGCTATATAATGTAGATAGATAGACAGACAGACAGATAGATAGATAGATAGATAGATAGATAGATAGATAGATAGATAGAGCAATTAGTGCATCAAGCAGAGTGGTCATGACCACGAGATACACAACAAAATGCCTTTAGACTGCTTTTGGCTTGTTAGCTGGCCCTCTCACCTGGCTAACACCATTTGAGAAGGCTCCATGGCTTGTTGATGTGTGTCTGTGCTGCTGCATACTGCTGCTTATTGTCTTTATCAACTACCGCCAAAACTCCCCTCCCTAAATTGAGTATGCCCTAGAAAGTCGGAGTTCTCCCCAAGAACCAACAATCACCCGCCTTAGTACAGCAAGAGAGGCAACCATGATCACTATCACTCTCCTGAATGGGAACTACTAGTCACAGTTAAGTTGACTGTATTCTGAAGGCCTTGCCCAGATTCGAATGGCTTATTACTGAGAAGCTAAAGGGAGTAACCTGTGCTAAGGGGCTGTCAGGAAGATACTGGGCCAGTGTAAGCCTTAGTAGATGGCAAGAGGAAGATGTACTCTGACTACACACTGAATTGGTGAGGCAGTATCTGGGACTAGACTTTCCAGCATGACAAGAGGGGTGCCTACTTCACTGGGGAGATGACAACATCTCACTGACAGCAGTGGCACTGGGATCTACAATCCATATGTTTCTGTCTTCTCTTCCTTCTGTCACTCTTGATCCCCTTATCCTCTGTGTTACCCTGTTGGTTTAACCCCATTGTGTGTGATGACAAAGAACTTAATGATCCAAATTAAAAGGCCAGAACATTTCGTTGCCAACTCTCCCATGATCTCTGAGGAGGTTAGCAAACTACTAAAGAAATAGGGCGTGGGGCCTTGCCAAGTGATCCTGCCACTGTTGCACTAGTGGAGGCTGATCCAAATCCAGATGATGTTGATTGGGATGCCTTGGAGAGCAAGACAGCTACCTACAACAGGACCAATGAAAACCACAAATGGAGGCCACTGTTCACAACAGGAGCCACTTCGAACAACCAGGAGCTTGTTAGGTAAACATCCAAAAAGAGAGAGAAAAGAAAATGTTTTTAGCCACCTAGAAATACAAGCCATTCTAAAGATTTTACTTAAAAGCAAAGAATGGTGGAGGCTCATTGTCCTGTTGTTGGGGGTTGTCCCGGGGAAAGGTTACTGCCTAGAGACGCCAGGTCCCTTCTTCCTCCCTGTATTCCTCTAATCAACCAGATACAGAAACTATGAACCACAGTGTCAGGAGGCTAAAAACCTAAAACAAAACAAAATAAGGAAAAATTACTGCTGCTTTCAGTGGCTTCAAGTTCAAAGAAAAAAAACAAAGAGGAACTTCAACTTTAAGAATTGAGGAAACATCAGCTATAGCAAGCAAAATACTAGCCCTAGATTACTTATCGATTTATAAATAATCCCCTAATAAAAGGGGATAAAATAAGAGATGCATAATAAATTATATATACATATATTTTGATATTAATGTATGATAAATTGTGTATATGTGTATATACAATATGTAAAAGCAAAATTCCACACTTTGATGCAATTGGAAGTTTGAAATTTTTGTAATAAAAAGGTTTAGGCAAGACATGATGTCTTACACCTATAATCCCAGCACATTGGGAGGCCGAGGTGGGAGGATTGAAGCCAGCCTGAGCAACATAAGCAAGATCCCATCTCTACAAAAAATTTTAAAAATTTAGCTGAGAGTGGTGGCCCATGCCTGTAGTCCCAGCTATTTGGGAGGCTGACACAGGAGCATTGCTTGAGCCCAGAAGTCTGAGGCTGCAGTGAGCTAGGATCATGCCACTGCACTCCAGCCTGGGCAAAAGAGTGAGACCCTGTCTAAAAAAATAAATGTTTAAAAAGGGTGCGGTTTGGTTTTTGTGCCTCTGCAACATAGATTATAACTTTAACAACTGATAGAATGCACCAAAATTGAAAAAAAATCTAGGGATTTAATCAATACTGGGGCTCAAATTATACCTGGGCTCCTCAATAAATTTAAACATTGTGCCCCCTATATTCTTAAAATGGTAACTAAATATAATAGAGAAAAAATAGATATGCCTTCATTTGTTGCCTTGCCTAAATTTCTCACAGTCATAGTACCCAGCGCTGTAACATATACCATGTTGGAAATAAATGCTCTGACACAACAAATAATGAGTTTAAATCAAAGCAAATCTTTGGCTGTTAAAAACTGGCTTGATGAAATGAGATTCCATGAACACCCAGATAAAAAACTTCATATGGCTCAATGTAAGCTAAAATGAGGGCTGCAAAGCTTAAAACTTATTACATGAAACGCAGTTAATAAAGAAGTGATTATTCTCAATGCTTCTCCATTTAGCAGACCATTTTGACTTTTGATTGCTCTTAAATCTGAAATAAATAAATTTAAAAAGGGTTTATCAAGATGGCTTATTACCACCTTATTGGTGTGGTCCCATCTATCAAGACTCCCTACCCAATATGTGAAATTATTAATATTATTGATTCTATTATGTCAACAGTCAGTAAATATTTTGCTCTTATAGATTAATATGTTCTGTTTAATGCCTGTTTCAACAGTCTCTCAGCTGCAGTTTGCTTCCACCTCCGAAAGGGACACAACACACCTTTTCTAGGTTACCTAGAAACAACCTAGCTTTTTTTTTTTTTTTTTTTTTTTTTGAGACAGAGTCTTACTCTGTCACCCAGGCTGGAGTGCAATGGTGTGATCTCAGCTCACTGCAACCTCCTCTTCTCGGGTTCAAGCGATTCTCATGTCTCAGCCTCCGAGTAGCTGGGATTACAGGTGTGTGCCAAAACACCCAGCTAATTTTTGTATTTTTAGTAGAGATGGGGTTTCACCATGTTGGCCAGGCTGGTCTCGAACTCCTGACCTCAGATGATCCACCCGCCTTGGCCTCCCAAAGTGCTGGGATTACAGGCGTGAGCCACTGCGCCCAGCCCACAATAGCTTTTGTATCACCTGCAGTCTTTGGAGATAAGACCCTGATGGCATCTATCTTTCTCCAGGAACAAAGGTCTGATATTACATGAATGACATCCTCTTTCAAGGAGATTCATCTGACACACTCCCTAAGTACGTATAAGTCCAGTATCTTTTTTGCTTATAAATTAAATTTGACCATCACTCCTATTAGTGCTTTCAAAAAACCTCATTCACAGCAACTTTTTCATGCCTTCTGGAGTCTGTGGACCACTCCTGATGGCCATTAGTTGCTCCAGGGCTTCTAATGCAACATATTGCCCCTCTTGGCCTTGTGCTATACACCATTAAAAAAACAAATACCTGCCTACATACTGGGCACATTTAGAAATAGAAGATCTCATAGGCCTGGAGCCTGTGACCCTCCATACCCAGCTGCCCATTATACTTTGGGTCATGGAAGCAGC
This sequence comes from Theropithecus gelada, assembly GCF_003255815.1. NCBI lineage: Eukaryota > Metazoa > Chordata > Mammalia > Primates > Cercopithecidae > Theropithecus > Theropithecus gelada. The sequence goes on along the minus strand of NC_037689.1, from coordinate 79,971,905 downwards.
ACCCCACAAGCTCAGCCTGGCTATGAAGGAAGGCCTCGTTAAAACAGGGTGGAGCCAAACTTGGGCCTTCTAGCATATTACACCTGCAAGAGCAGGTGTATACCCCTATTCTTAGTCTCTTTCCAGATGCCAGGTGCTGGAGGAGGTAATTCCTTCCCTTGACCCCTGGACTCTCTGGGAAGCCCCTTGGGATTAATTTAGTGAACATTAATGGTAGTTTGCAGACTATGTGAACAGCACTGCTAACTATCATATGTGATGGAACAACACACTTGGCCAAACCTCAGGCAGTCATCTTAGCATTGGATGCCCTGATCAACAAATGGTCCTGGCAAGGAATAGCTCACACCTGTAATCCAAGTGCTTTGGGGGACAGAGGTGAAAGGATCACTTGAGGCCAAGAATTACAGAGAAGTCTGGGCAACATAGTGAGACCCTGTCACTACAAAAAGAATAAAAACAATTAGCCAGGCATGGTGCCACATACTGATAGTCCTAGCTACTCAGGAGGCTGAGTCAGAAGATCACTTGAGCCTAGGAGTTCGAGGTTACAGTGAGCTATGATGATGCCACTGTACTCCAGCCTGGGCAACAGAGGGAGACTCTGTCTCAAAACAAAAACAAAAACAAAAACAAACCAGAATTACTATATGATCCAGCAATTCCACTTCTCAGTATATATTCCAAAGAAGTGAAGGCAGAGACTCAAGCAGATATTTGCACACCCATGTTCATAGTAGCATTATTCACAATACACAAAAGATGGTGGCAACCCAGTGTACATTAAATGATTAATAAATAAACAAGATGTTATATATAAATACAATGGAATATTATTCAGCCTTAAAGAGGGAGAAAATTTTGACAAATGGATGAACCTTGAAGACGTTGTGCTAAGTGAAATATACCAATAATAAAAAGATAAATACTGTATACAGCTATATGAGGTACCTAGAGTAAATTCATAGAAACAAAAAGTAGAGGGGTGGTTTCTAGAGGCTGAAAGGAGGGGGAAATGGGAGTCTTGTTTAATGCATATAGGGTTTCAATTTTGCAAAAGTGTGGTTGCACCACAATGGAAATGTTCTTAAAACTACTGAACTGGAAACTTAAAAATGGTTTTAAGATAGTAAGTTTTATATTATGTATATTTTACCACAATTTAAAAAGCCTAATTAATAAAGAGGTGATTATCTCCACTGCTTCTTGATTTGACAGCGGAATTTCCTTGTTCTTAAGCCTGGAAAAATACATTTATTTGGCATAGATACATAGATACAAAAATACACCTAATGACATCTCAGGATGGATTATTACAACCTGTGGTCTCATCCATTAAGGCCCCCATACCAAATACCCAATATTACAAAAATTACTGATTCTATCCAATAAACAACTTGTAAATATTTTGCTATTGCGTGTTTGGCTAATATGTTCTGTTCAGTGCCTATTTCAACAGCATCTCACCACAGTTTGCCTTCATCTCCAAAGGGACACAATACTCTTCTTCAGGCTACCCATGGGGTACCTAAATAGCTTTGCCATTGCACACAATCTTTGCAGATGAAAGCCTAACTACTTTCACCTTTTACCAGGATGACAGGTATAACATCATCCTCCAAGGAGATTCATTTGATACATTCATTTAGAATCTATAAGTCCCACATCTTTTAGTCCTTTTTGAGTTCTGATGGCAACACAGCCCTCATTTACAAATAGAAATAGGCTGCTCCACAAAGGAAGTGTCTGAGTTAGTTTTATAGGATCTTTCTATAGGGAAGGGTTACATCAGGGCGTGTATAGGAGAGATTTTTCTAGTTTTAGTGCAATGACTCAACATGCTTCTTCATACATTGTATGTGGCATTAGCATTTTAAATCACCCTTGGGTATGATTTTTAGCATTAAAAATGAGGAAGAGTTAACTATAGGTTGGAGTTTATCTGCATATGCAGGTACTCCAGGGAAGTCCCTGGCCCTCTGAAACAGAAACTTGTGATAATTACTTCTTGGGTCTTTTGTTACTGACTGGTTAAGGGTTACATAAGCTAGATCTTGAGTGACAGGTTTTTATCCTTTTTCTCCAGACCATATTAAAACAGGAAACCAACCAGTCTGCCTGTCTCAAGAAGGGAGGTACCAGGCTCTTTTTAACAACGAGCTCTGGTGGGAAATAATTGAACAAGAACTTACTCACACCCAAGGGAGATAACCCACACACCACCCACTAAGCTTCACCTCTAACATTGAGGATCAAATTTCACCATGCGATTTGGATGGGACAAACATCCAAACTATAGCAGTCTCATATATAATGTGTTTTTAAGTACATGGAGGTTACATATATACGAAATCTAGGAGAGGCTACTACTATCTGTACCTCTCTAAAAATTAATGGAGATCAATTATTTTCCCCAGAAGTACCTGACATGTATCAGTCAACTCCTTGACTCCCTAGAGAGGGGACCACTCACTACTGTGCCCTCTCCTACTCCACCTCCAGCTTTACATCCTGCCCTTCTTCTCCAATCACTACCACAGCAATCACCCTTTCCCCTTGATCACACAAAATACTACTAATCTCTACATATACTTTACTAACTTATCAGTTTATAAACTGCAGCAACATAACTGTTTGACTCTTCATTTTGACCCAAGAAATACACCAAGATATTACTGTTTATATATACTTATATATGCATGTGTGTATCTATATCTGTCATATGTACATTTATGTATATATATGTGTGTATATATATACACATATGTATATATATAAATAAATATATATATCATACATATATATATAAACTTTAACACACTTTACAACTCCAACAAGATATTGTTAGAGATCTCAGAAATTTCAGATCTACTTTTTTTGGCTAATGCCATATAAATGGGAAACTTAATCATGGTCCAGCCTATAAAGACTCTTATATTTAATACTTCTACTTGCATTCCTTTCTTTCGATTCCCATTATAAAATGTTTTCTATGCCATTTGGGAAAACATATGTCCTACTATATAGTCTCTATCATCATCTCAATATGTTTTTAATATGATATCAAAGTATCACAGGGCCAATTGTATTCAATTGTATTAACCATGTCTTTAATTTTCTATATTCTGATGCTTTGACATCTTGAGGCAGTGCTGACCTTGGAGGGATTGCTCCTCCCAGGATTAGCCAATTTCTAGAGACAGTAAACAACTGGATTATGAAAGTGTCTTTCATATGCAAACCAACCACTCCAGAGCCCATATCCTCAATCACCTCCTTTATCTCAGGCACAGGGCCACTATTTACCTGCCCAAATCACCCCAGAGTCAGGTATCATACAACTAGGAAAAGCCCCTAAGCCATAGAGCCTGCTAAAATTATTCAGACTAGCTAATTCTAAACCTGCTTACTTTAACTTGCCTATTCCTTCCCTCAGAAACCACGATAAAGGCTCTTGCCCACATTCTCCCTCACCCTCTGCCTCTTGACTGACCCTGGTGCTTTCCTGGGTGACCCCTGACAGTGTGGCCTGCCTCTTGTGATCTGTGAGTATAACAGTCTTTTCAGTGGCAGGGATTTCCTGATTTGTTGGTCTTATCTATTTAAATAATAATAAAAGCCATATTTTAAAACACCACCCCAAACAGACAAAAGCTCTGTGGGGTAGTTTATTTGAGAACTGATCCCAAGAGTAGAAATGAAGTATACAGGAGTATTTTAAAAAGTAAGGAAAGCCAGTACAAGGAATAATTCCATATTTTAGTTACCATGCAACTGATAACAGGTATATGATCTTGGGGACCTTCTGAACTGCATTATGAAATATATCTCAGAACTGTCTAGTTGAAGGACATAAGAGGGAAGGATTTAGCCAACATCTCCCATTCCCTTATTAGTCAAAATAATCCCACGTGACTTAATTCTGCCACACATCCCATTTGCACATGTCTGACTGCCCAGTGGTCTGTAATTTGCCCAGTGATTTGGCATCAGAGAAGCCCCTGTGCAAGAAGCAAGATATACACTACATTGGGCCAACGCAAGGCCCTGTCAGATTACGTTTGCATAGAACTAGTCACCACAGCGGTGACTTGGTTAAGAGAAGACATGATTTGACATGCACACAAGCTGTACCCAAAGCACCTTACACATACTTGTTTTGCAGTTTGTTAATATGTCTGTTAAGCCTCTTTAACTCTCTAAGCTCCCCCTCGTTCTCATTTTTTTTATTCTTTGCAAATTATTTGTTGAAGAAATATAGTCAATTATTGTTTAGACTTTTCCAGAGTCTGGATTTTGCTGATTGAGTTTCAATGATGTCATTTAACATGTTCCGCTGGCTCTTTGTTTCTTACAAAATATAAGCTAGGCATGGTGACACACACCTGTAGTCCAAGCTACTCAGGATGCAAAGGCAAAAAAATTTCTTTAGACCGGGAGTTCAAGGCTGCAGTGTGCTATGATCACACCTGTGAATAGTCACTGTGCTCCAGCCTGAGAAACATACTGAGACTCCATCCATAAAAAAAATTTAAAAGTACAGATGCTTTGTTTAACTTGAGATACAGTTTGTATAGGAAGTCAAAATAAATGCTTCTGTCTTTGCCTTTTTGAAAATCAGTTTTCCAGACAATGTATTGTTCTCTATCATCTTCCAAAGGACATTTATTAATTTGCGAGGACTGTCATAACAAAGTACCACAGACTGGGTAGCTTTAAACAATAGAAATTTATTTTCTCACAGTTATGGAGGCTAGAAGCCTGAAATCAAGTTTTCAGCAGAGTTAGTTCCTCCTGAGGGACCATCAGGGAAGAATTTTCAGGTTTATAGATGGCCATCTTCTCCCTGTGCCTTCACACTGTCTTCCCTCTGTTCCTCAAAACTCTATCAGCATCTACATATTACCCAATGCAAAAGGCACTTCTATATTTTTAAAGTAGCACCCCACATTTCAGCACCAAAATCTTATATAAATATCATCTAAATCAGATGTGAGTGACTTGAGGTATGATTCATCCTGAGGCAAAATTCTTCTCCATCTGAAAACCTGTAAAACCAGACGAGTTATCTGCTTTAAAAATACAATAGTAGAACAGGCATAGGATAGAAATTCCTATTTCAAGGTGAAAAAATGAGAAAAAAAAAAAAAGGATCATGGATTGCAAGCAAATTCAAACCTGAACAGGGAAAATTCCATTAGATTTTAAGGCTCAAGAACAAATTTCTTTGGCTCAGTGTTTTGTCCTCTGAGCCCACCCACATGGTGGCCAAGCCTTCTCAGCTCTGGAAAGCAGCCTTACCCACCTCAGCCCTAGAAAACAGACACATACCCTCTGGCACTCACATGCAGATGCCTGGCTAGATGAAATCTGGAGGATACGGTCACATTCTCTGGGCCTGTGCCTTTGAGCCCAAGGGAGAAGTGACAGCCCTGCTGACCTCTGATCTACCTTTGGGTTATTCTTGTCTTTTCTTGAAGGATAAGACATGTTTACAGCTGGATAGCTCTATTGGCCCATTCTGTAGAATTCCAGAAGTCCAACAGCCTTCCTTCATTTTATCCCATCTCTGTCCCCTTCAGTCCAAGTTAGCAACATTTCTGCTGGTACAAAATTCTCAAAACCCTTTTGGGCCTCCTGTGCAATTCAAAGAAGGTACAAAATCAGACAAGAGAGTCGTCCACATATATTTCCTAGACAACTGCCTTTCTATTCCTGGATTCTGCTGAGCTGTTCATTGGATCTATGAATTGCACATGTAATATCTTTAGTAAATTGTTTTCCAGCCATATCCTTGATGTTCTCTCCAGAACACACTTTCTAAGTTTTGCAATATGAATAGGATGAGAATTTCCCAAATCTTCAAGTCTGGTCCCTTTTTACTTAACAAGTCATTCCTCAAATTAATTATTTCTCTCACATTTTACTATAAAGCAGCAAAAAGAAGCCAGGTCAGGTCTTTGACACTTGGCTTAGAAATCTACTCAGCTAAATATTCATTCATCACTTATAAATTCTACTTTTCACCAAACACTAGAACACAATTTGTCCAAGTTCTTTGCTACTTTATAACAAGAATAACCTTTCCTCCCGTTTCCAATAACATGTTCCTCATTTCTGTTTGAGACCGCACCAGGAGAACCTTAAACATTCGTATTTTTACCATATGATGTTCATGATGATATATTCCATAAGATGACAGAAGCTTTCTCTCTTTACAGTTCTTCTCTTTTCCTTCTGAGCCTTCGCCAAAATCATTTTAATGTCCATATTTCTACCAATAGTCACTTCAAAGGAATCAAGGCTTCTACTAACATGCTTCTCATTTTATTTTAATTACCATTTCAAAAATCCTAACTTTAATTATTGTCACATTCAGGTTTTGAAGGTTAGGACTTCAACATTTGGACTCTTTTTTTGGAGACAGAGTTTCAGTATGTTGCTCAGGCTAGTGTGTAGTGGCTATTCATAGGCATGATTATAACTCACTACGGCCTTGAACCTCTGAACTTTATCCTCCTGCTTCAACCTTTTGAGCGGCTGGGACTATAGGCATGCACTACTGAGCCAAACTTCAACATATGAATGTTTTTTGGAGACACAATTCAACCAACAGGAACATTACTTTTTTGCAAATATCAATATGAAATCTTTGTGTGAGACATATTTTATGCTTACAGTTCATTGCAGTTATGATTTTTATTGATATTCAGATTGTCCCATATTTGGCCTGTGAGATTTTCATCAAATTGCCTTCTGAGTCTCTTTGACATGACCCAATGGTCTTTTGATACTTTTTTTTTTTTTTTTTTTGAGACAGAGTCTTACTCTGTTGCCCAGGCTGGAGTACAGTGGTCCAATCTTGGCTCACTACAACCTCCGCCTCCCAAGTTCAAGCGATTCTCCTGCCCCAGCCTCCCAAGTAGCTAGGATTACAGGTACCTGCCACCATGCCCAGCTAATTTTTGTACTTTTAGTAGAGATGGAGTTTTTCCATGTTGGCCAGGCTGGTCTCTAACTCCTGACCTCAAGTAATCTGCCTGTCTTGACCTCCAAAAGTGCTGGGATTACAGGCATGAGCCACCGCACCCCGCCTAATACTTTCCTTGTATTATTATTTTTTTAGTTTTGCAGGAGGAGATTTGCTTTCCTTTTCTCTGAAAGGAGAGGAAATTGAAACTGAGTGGCCCATGATGGAAAGAGGGGAAGTCCAGGGGTGCAGGAGGCCCCTGGGTGAAGGCAGAGGCTAACATGGGGTTCAGAGCTACGGGTGGCCATCAGCCTGACCATCTTTGTGCTGTCTGTCATCATCATCATCATCTGCTTCACCTGCTCCTGCTGCTGCCTATACAAGATGTGACACCGACCACGTTCACCACTGTGGTGCACGCCCCTTACACTCAGCCTCCAAGTGTGCCACCCAGCTACCCTGGATCGAGCTACCAGGGCTACTACCCCATGCTCCCCCAGCCAGGGATGCCAGCAGCACCCTACCCAACACAGTACCCACCACATTACTCGGCCCAGTCCATGGGCCCACCGGCCTACCATGAGACCCTGGTCAGAGGAGCAACCGTGCCATACCCCACAAGCCAGCCTCCTTACAACCCGGCCTACATAGATGCCCTGAAGGCGGCTCCCTGAGTGTGCCCCGGCCTCTCTGGCTGCCACTAGGTTATGTTGTGTGTGTGTGAGTGGTGTGCAGGCATGGTTCCTTACGCCCTGTGTGTGCTGTGTGTGTCCTGCCTGTATATGTGGCTTCCTCTGATGCTGATGAGGTGGGGAACGATCCTTGCCAGAGTGGGCTGGGACCAGACTTTCTTCTCTTCCTCATCTGAAATTATGCTTACTAAAATCTCAAGCCAAACTCAAAGAATGGGGTGGGGAGCACCCTGTGAGGTGGCCCCTGAGAGGTGGGGGGCTCTCCAGGGCATATCTGGAGTTCTTTTCCAGCTTACCCTAGGGTGAGCAAGTGTGGCCTGTCACACCAGGATGGTGTAGCTTTCTGTGAGTATGATATCGATGTGTCCTGGTTTTGGCAACGCAGCCAGCTGCTGCCCAAGGGCAAGGTTTGTCCCCAGAGTTGGGGGTACCCTTTGCAGAGCCAGGAACATGATGCAGGTGAAGCTTGGGATCTGACCAAGTTGGGCTTTGATCCTTTGGGCAGATGTCCCATTGCTCCCTGGAGCCTGTGTCATGCCCATTGGGGGTCAGGCAGCCTCCTGATGCCAGAACACCTCAGACAGAGCCTTATTTACCTGATAGCTGTCTACCTGGACTGTCCCTGTCCCTGCATCCTCCCTAGGACCACCTGGAGGGCCACACACAGAGCCTAGTTACCCAAAGGGAGCGCTCTTGCCCTTGCTGGCCCTGCCCTTCCCACAGGTGAACAGGGTGGTCTGTCCACCAGCACACTCAGGTCTCTTCCCTGCAGTGTTTTCATTTTATTTTAACCAAACATTTTGCCTGTTTTCTGTTTTAAAATGTGATCATTGATGTGAGACTGAAACCCCTGGGTTATGGAGGGAAATTGGCCAGGAGGAGAGGGACAACCTGGAGACTGTGAGTCCCTGCTTCCGCTGACACCAGCCTCATAGAATATGCAACTTCTGAACCCCAGTCCAGTGTGTTCTGGCAGCAGGGACACCTGGGCCAAGGGGCCATCTGGACCAAAAGTGGGGTGTAGGGCCCTGGATGGCAGACATGAATGCCTTGGTGTTCCCTGTCTCTCAGTTATTGTTTCACCAAAGCTGTCTCAGCTTCGTATCTGTTGTGTTTCTGAGAGTCTACGGTCTGCACCCTTGTTTATAATAAATGCAATAGTTTGGGAAAAAAATTGTGGGCACATAGTAGAGGTATGTATTTATTGGGTACATGAGATGTGATACAGGCATGCAATGTGAGATAAGCACATCATGGAGAATGAAATATCCATCCCCTCAACCTTGGCGGAAAGGGTCGTAGACATGGCAACCATCAGGATGGAAAAACTGACAACCATGCCTGCAGGTCTGATATATGCATCTGTAAGTGTACATACAGTCAAAGAAGAGGAATCCAAAAAGCAGCTAGTGAAACCAGAGCAGCTCCCCATATATACTGCACCACCACTTCAGTCTAAATATGTTGAAGAGCAGCCTGGTCATTTACAAATGGGCTTTGCTTCCATCCAGACTGCAACTGGTTGTTATATTGGCTGGTGCAAGGGTGTTTATGTCTTTGTGAAAAATGGGATAATGGATACAGCACAATTTGGAAAAGATGCTTATGTCTATCTGAAGAATCCTCCTCGAGACTTTCTTCCGAAAATGGGAGTTATTACAGTTTCAGGATTGGTGGGCTTGGTTTCAGCGAGAAAAGGTTCCAAGTTTAAGAAAATTACTTATCCTCTGGGACTGGCAACTTTAGGAGCAACTGTTTGTTACTCAGTTCAGTCCATAATAATTGCTAAGGCAACCGGGAAAAAGATATATGCTATAAGCCAGCAAATTTTTGGAGCAGTTAAATCACTGTGGACAAAAAGCAGCAAAGAAGAGTCACTCCCTAAACATAAAGAAAAAACTAAGCTAGGATTCTCTGTTGAAATAGAAGTACCTGCAAAAACAAATGACGTCTTGAAACACTCAGTGCCCTTGCCAACAGAACTCAGCTCTGAAGCGAAAACCAAATCAGAATTCACTTCAGGTGCAACACAGTTTATGCCTGACCCCAAGCTCATGGATCATGGGCAGTCCCACCCAGAAGATATAGATATGTACAGCACTAGAAGCTGTAGTAGACTGCATACAGAGACTACATAGAAAACTACAAGATGTGTGACGTTGCAAATAATGATGAAAAAAATCATGTAATGGCTAACTGATACATAGAGTATTACTTAAATCAAGTTTTTCCCTTACATATCCAAATGTGCAATTTGATAAATTACATAAGTGGTTAACAGACAAACTGAATGCAATGCAAACAATATTAAATGATTGATGAGGAGACTTAGGTAGAAGTATTAGCTTGCATTTGATGACCTTTAAGGGCATTTAAAAAAAAAAATGAAGACATGAACTCCAGTGAGATTAAAATCTGAAAATACATATATGTATGTATAAAGACATACATATTTATACAAATAAACATATATTTCTTCTCTAGCGTTCCCAGACTAATGTCAGTTAAATTAGAATGGTGTGTGGAAAGATGTGTTTCCCTCTGTTTTTTTTTTTTTTTTTCCGTTTCCTACAGCTGGAATAAAATATCCATGTTTTATGGGAAAAAGAAAAAGAAAGAAAGAAATATCCATCCCCTCAAGCATTTATCCTTCGAGTTACAAACAATTCAATCACACCCTTTAAGTTGTTTTAAAATGTACAATTAAGTTATTATTGACTATAGTCACCCTGTTGTGCTATCAAATAGTAGTTCTTATTCATTCTTTCTAATTATTACTTGTACCCATAAAACATCCCCACCTCCCCAACATGCCCCCAATACCCTTCCCAGCCTTTGGTAACCATTCTTCTACTCTTTATCTCCATGAGTTCAATTGTTTTGAGTTTTAGATCCCACAAGTAAATGAGAATATGAAACATTTGTTTTTCTGTGCCTGGCTTATTTCACTTAATGTAGTGATCTACAGTTCCATCCATGTTGTTGCAAATGACTGGATTTCATTCTTTTTTTATGGCTGAATAGTACTCCATTGTGTCTACGTACCACATGTTCTTTACCCATTCATCTGTCGATGAACACTTACGTTGCTTCCAAATCTTAGCTCTTGTAAACACTGCTGCAACAAACATAGGCACGCAGATATCTCTTTGATATACTGATTTTCTTTCTTTTGGGTATATACCAAGCACTGAGATATAAACTACCATCAAAGGATACTATAAACACCTCGATGCAAATAAACTAGAAAATCTAGAGGAAATGGATAAATTCCTGGACATATAATCCCTCCCAAGACTAAACCAGGAAGACGTCAAATCTCTGAATAGGCCATTAATCAGTTCTGAAATTTAGGCAGTAATTATTAGCCTACCAACCAAAAAGAGCCCAGGACCAGACTGATTCACAGCCAAATTCTACCAGAGGTACAAAGAGGAGATGGTACCATTCCCTCTGAAACTATTCCAAACAATAGAAAAGAAAGACTCCTCTTTAACTCATTTTATGAGGCCAGCATCCTGATACCAAAACTTGGCAGAGACAACAAAAAAAGAAAATTTCAGGCCAATATCCCTGATGACATCAATGCAAAAACCCTCAAAATACTGGCAAACCTAATCCGGCGGCACATTAAAAAGCTTATCCACCACAATCAATTCAGCTTCATCCCTGGCAGGCAAGGCTGGTTCAATATACACAAACCAATAAATATAATACATCACATAAACAGAACCAATGACAAAAACCACATGATTATCTCAATAGATGCAGAAAAGGCCTTCAATAAATTCAACACCCCTTTATACTAAAAACTCCCAATAAACTAGGTATTGATGGAACGTATCTCAAAATAATAAGAGCTATTTATGGCAAACCCATAGCCAATATCATACTAAATGGGCAAAAGCTGGAAGCATTCTCTTTGAAAACTGGCACAAGACAAGAATACCCTCTCTCGCCACTCACTTCAACATAGCGTTGGAAGTTCTGGTCAGAGCAATCAGGCAACAGAAAGAAATAAAGGGTATTCATATAGGAAGAGAGGAAGTCACATTGTCTCTGCTTGCAGACAACATGATTGTATATTTAGAAAACCCCATCGTCTCAGCCCAAAAACTCCTTAAGCTGATAAACGACTTCAGCAAAGTCTCAGGATACAAAATCAATGTGCAGAAATCACAAGCATTCCTATACACAAATAATAGACAAGCAGAGAGCCAAATCATGAGTGAACTCCCATTCACAGTTGCTACAAAAAATAAATAAATAAATAAATAAATAAATAAATAAATAAATAAAATAAAATGCCTAGGAATACAATTTGCAAGGGACATGAAGGACCTCTTAAGGAGTTTATATCTCTGTGTGATCAGTGGTGATGTCCCTTTTATCATTTTTTATTGTATCTCTTTGATTCTTCTCTCTTTTCTTCTTTATTATTCTGGCTAGCGGTCTATTTTGTTAACCTTTTCATAAAACCAGCTCCTGGATTCATTGATTTTTTCAAGGGCTTTTCAGGTCTCTCTCTCTTTCATTTCTGCTCTGATCTTGTCTTTGATAGCTTTTGAATTTGTTTGCTCTTGTTTCTCTAGTTCTTTTAATTGTGATGTTAGGCTGTCAATTTTAGATCTTTCCTGCTTTCTGATGTGGGCATTTAGTGCTATAAATTTCCTTCTAAATACTCCTTTAGCTGTGTTTCAGAGATTCTGGTACATTGTCCTTTGTTCTCATTGGTTTCAAAGAGCTTTGTTATTTCTGCCTTAATTTTGTTAGTTACCCAGTAGTCATTCCAGAGAAGGTTGTTCAGTTTCCATGTAATTGCGTGGTTTTGAGTGAGTTTTTAAATTCTGAGTTCTATATTGATTGCACTGTGGTCTGGGAGGGTGCATGTTATGATTTCCATTCCTTTGCATTTGCTGAGGAGTGTTTTACTTCTAATTATGTCATCGATTTTAGAACAAGTGCTATGTGGTGCTGAGAAGAATATATATTCTGTTGATTTGGGTTGGAGAGTTCTGTAGATATCTATGAGATCCCCTTGGTCCAGAGCTAAGTTCAGGTCCTGAATATCCTTGTTAATTTTCTGTCTCGTTGATCTCTCTATTATTGACAGTGGAGTGTTAAAGTCTCCCATTATTATTGTGTGGGAGTCTACATCTCTTTGTAGGTCTCTAAGAAGTTGTTTTGGCCGGGCACAGTGGCTTACGCCTGTAATCCCAGCACTTTGGAAGGCCGAGGCGGGCGGATCACAAGGTCAGGAGATCGAGACCCTGGTGAAACCCCGTCTCTACTAAAAATAGAAAAAATTAGCCAGGCACAGTGGCGGGCGCCTGTAGTCCCAGCTACTCGGGAGGCTGAGGCCGGAGAATGGCGTGAACCCAGGAGGCGGAGCTTGCAGTGAGCCGAGATTGCGCCACTGCACTCCAGCCTGGGCGACAGAGCGAGACTCCGTCTCAAAAAAAAAAAAAAAAAAAAGTTGTTTTATGAATCTGGGTGCTCCTGTATTGGGTGCATATATATTTAGGATAGTTAGCTCTTCTCTTTGCATTGATCCCTTTACCGTTATGTAATGCTCTTCTTTGTCTTTTTTAAATCTTTGTTGGCTTAAAGCCTGTTTTATCAGAGACTAGGATTGCAAAACCTGCTTTTCTTTGCTTTCCATTTGCTTGGTAAATATTCCTCCATCCCTTTATTTTGAGCCTATGTGTGTCTTTGAATGTCAGATGGGTCTCCTGGATACAGGATACTGGATACACTGATGGGTCTTGACTCTTTATCCACCTTGCCAGTCTGTGTCTTTTAATTGGGGCATTTAGCTTGTTTACATTTAAGGTTAATGTTGTTTTGTGTGAATTTGATCCTGTCATTATGATGCTAGTTGGTTATTTTGCACATTAGTTGATGCAGTTTCTTCATAGTGTCATTGGTCTTTATAATTTGGTGTGTTTTTGTAGTGGCTGGTACCAGTTTTTCCTTTCCATATTTAGGGCTTCCTTCAAGAGTTCTTGTAAGGCAGGCCTGGTGGTGACAAAATCCAGTAGCATTTGCTTGTCTGTAAAGGATTTTATTTCTCCTTCACTCATCAAACTTAGTTTGGCTGGATATGAAATTCCAGATTGAAAATTCTTTTCTTTAAGGATGTTGAATATTGGCCCCCACTCTCTTCTGGCTTGTAGGATCTCTGCAGTGAGATCCACTGTTAGTCTGATGGGCTTCCCTTTATAGGTAACCTGACCTTTCTCTCTGGCTGTGTTTAACATTTTTTTCTTCATTTCAACCTTGGAGTATCTGAAGATTATGTGTCTTGGAGTTGCTCTTCTCAATGAGTATCTTTGTGGTGTTTTCTGTATTTCCTGAATTTGAATCTTGGCCTGTCTTGCTAGGTTGGGGAAGTTCTCCTGAATAATATCCTGAAGTCTGTTTTCCAACTTGGTTCCCTTCTCCCTGTCACTTTCAGGAACCCCAATCAATCGTAGATTTGGTCTTTTCACATAGTCCCATATTTCTTGGAGGTTTCGTTTGTTCTGTTTCAATGTTTTTTCTCTAATCTTGTCTTCATGTCTCATTTCAGTACGTTGATGTTCAATCTCTGATATCCTTTCTGTCACTTATCAATTTGGCTGTTGATTTTTGTGTATGCTTCATGAAGTTCTTGTGCTGTGTTTTTCAGCTCCATCAGGTCATTTACATTTTTCTCTAAACTGGTATTCTAGTTAGCATTTCCTGTAACTTTTTGTCAAGGTTCTTTGCTTTCTTGCATTGGGTTAGAACATACTCCTTTAGGTCAGAGGAGTTTGTTATTATCCACCTTCTGTAGCCTACTCCTGTCAATTTGTCAAGCTCATTCCCTGTCCAGTTTTTTCCCTTGCTGGAGAGGATTTGTGATCATTTGAAGGAGAAGAGGCATTCTGGTTTTTGGCATTTTCAGCATTTTTGTGCTGGCTTTTCCTCATCTTCATAGATTTATCTACCTTTGATCTTTGAGGTTGATGACCTCTGGATGGGATTTCTGTGTGGGGGTTCTTTTTGTTGATGTTGATGTTATTGGTTTCTGTTTGTTAGTTTTCCTTCTAATAGTCAAGCCCCTCTTCTTCAGGTCTGCTGCAGTTTGCTGGAGATTCATGCCAAACTCAATTTGCCTGGGTATCACCAGCAGAGGCTGCAGAACAGCAAAGATTGCTGCCTGGTCCTTCCTCTGAAAGCTTCATCCCAGAGGGGCAGCAGCCTGATGCCAGCCAGAGTTCTCTTGTATGAGGTGTTTGTCAACCCCTGTTGGGACGTGTCTCCCAGTCAGGAGGCACAGGGTCAGGGACCCACTTGAAGAGGCAGTCTGTCCCTTAGCAGAACTCAAGTGCTGTGCTGGGAGAACCCTCCTTGTCAGGATTTGATGCTCTCTTCAGAGCTGACAGGCAGAAACATTAAGGTTCACTGAAGCTGTGCCCATAGCCACCCCTTCTCCCAAGTGCTCTGTCTTAGGGAGATGGGAGTTTTATTTATAAGCCCTGACTGGGGCTGCTGCCTTTCTTTCAGAGATGCCCTGCCCAGTGAAGAGGAATCCAGAGGAGCAGTCTGGCCACAGCCACTTTGTCATGCTGTGTTGAGTTCCACCCAATCCTCAGCACTGTGAGGGGTAAATCGCCTACTCTAGCCTCAGTAATGGTGGACGCCCCTCCTCCCACCAAGCTTGATTGTCTCATGTCGACTTCAGACTGCTGTGCTGGCAGCAAGAATTTCAAGCCAGTGGTTCTTAGCTTGCTGGGCTCTGTGGGAGTGGGACCTGCTGAGTGAGACCACTTGGCTCCTGGCTTCAGCCCCCTTTCCAGGGGAGTGAATGGGTCTGTCTCACTGGGGTTCCAGGTACCACTAGGGTATTAAAAAAAAATCTCCTACAGTTAGCTCAGTGTCTGCCCAAACAGCCACCCAGTTTTCTGTTTGAAACCCAGGGCCCTGGTGATGTAGGCACATGAGGGAATCTCCTGGTCTGTGGATTGCAAAAACTGTGGGAAAAACATAGTATCTAGGCTGGATACCACAGTCCCTCATGGCTTCCCTTGGCTGGGAAAGGGAGGCTACCCTGCTGCTTGCACCTCCTGGGTGAGGTGATGCCCCACCCTGCTTCTGCTCACCTTCCGTGGGCTGCACCCACTACCTAACCTGTCCGAATGAAATGAACAGGGTACCTCAGTTGAAAATGCAGAAATTATCTGCCTTCTGCATTGGTCTCACTGGGAGCTGCAGACTGGAGCTGTTACTATTCAGCTATCTTGCCAGCAGCCCCCGTGAATACATTTATATGTGATGACAATATACATCATGATATTATACTGATTGCATGGCCTCATTGATGTTACTTCTGTATCTCCTTTCTCTTAAACTGAAAATTCAAATTTTATTGATATTAACAACGTTGCACATTTCCATTATCCAAACACATGCACATATACACACACCACAATATTAAACACTTCAGTGTTTTTACATTTGTTTCATTTTTGTTTTGGTAGCTCTTTTTGTCCTTAGGATATGTCTTGTTAAAAACATATAGTCAAACAACAAATTACTATGTTTTAAAGTCATTCAAAGAACTCTCTGTGTGGTTAAGCCATCAACCTGTCACATGGTTAAATTCAATTATTTCATTTTTCTTTCTTTTGATTTTTACAGATTGCTTTTTAAAAAAATAGTTTTGTTTTACAATTCTATACACTATTTCATAGTTACCATGTCAAATTCATAAAACAGGCATGGTCAGAAAAATCAAGATTTGATCAACTATCCACCCTCATTTGTTCTCTTTTCTTAGATGACAAGATACTACTGAAACAACCAACCAAACAAACAAATGCCCAGTCAAGAAAAAGCCACATTCAAAATGGTAGGCAATTTCATGGTGTTTTTACTCACCCTTGCCCCACCATTTCACTGGCACAAAGCAGAATGGTCAGAAGAAAGAGGCCCAACCCCTGGTCCCTCCATTAAAATGGAAAAAGCAGAGTGCTAATTGTAAAGTTCTTGCCTGTGTCCAAGGGACTGGTATGTGACTCACCCGTCTTGGAGCTCAGAGAGATAAGAGTACATAGTTTGAATATTAGGCTGAAAGGTGAAGAAGGGAGTGGCAGGTGCAGCAGCATGTGATACTGAAGAAGTACTACAGAGTCACACATGACTGGTGGCAATAGATTGTGGGTAGAGGAATATAATGGCATGTCTAAGGCTCAGAAAAGAACCTGGGGTGACACTGTTTTAAATATTAATAATCTCAGGTAAACTGGGAAGAAATACAGCACACATACAGAAACCCAGACAGAATTCATACCCACAAAAGACCAGGGAAGCCCTTAAGCATTGACTCCTGACTGATCTCAAAGCTCAACAATGCCCTAGTTAGTAAAGGCCTTCATAGCAGTCTTCAAAGACTGGGATATATGTTATTTTTTAATGTTCCATTTTCAACAAATATGACAAAGAATATAAAGAAATAGGGGAAGATGGCCATTCAAATGAATAAATTAAATTTCTAGACACAGTCTCTGATGAAACACATTCAACAGACTTATTAGACAGAAACTTTAAAACAACTGTCTTATATATGTTCAAAACGCCAAAGGAAAATTGAAACAAAGAACTAAAGAAAGCCTGGAAAACATTTTATGAACAAAATGAGAATATAAACAAAAAGATAGAAACTATATAAAAAATTCTAGAGCTGAAAAACACAATAAAAGAATTGAAAAATTCACTAGAGGTGTTTATCAGCAGACTCAAACAGGGAGATAAAAGAATCAGTGAGTTTCAACCTAGGTCATTTGAAATCATTTAGTCAGAAGAAAAAGAAAAGAAATGGAAGAAAGTGAACAGGGCCTGAGTGGACTAATATACACATTGTATGAGTTCCAGAAGGAGAAGAGAGACAGAAAAGGGAAAGAGGATTAATTGAAGAAACATGGCTGAAAGTTTACCAAATCTGAGGAAAGATATAAATGTACAAATTCAAGAAGCTCAATGAACTCCAAGTAGGATAAAACCAGAAATACACCTAGACACTTTACAGTCAAGCTGTTAAAAGCAAAAGACAATGAAAAAATCCTGAAAGCGCCAAGAGAAAAGTGACTCATCACATTCAAGGGATTCTCCAGTATCAGCAGATTACTCAGCAGAAAACTTATAGTCCAGAAGAGAGTGGGATGACGTTCTTAAAGTATTAAAAGAAAAAATCTGTCTAATGAGAGTTCTACAACCATCAACACTATACTTTAAAAATGAAAATGAGGTAGAAATTAAGACATTCCCAGATAAATAAAAGCTGCAGGAATTCATTGTCATTAGACCTGCTCTATGAGAAATGCAAAAGAAAGTCCTTCAAGTTAAAATAAAAAGATACTTGACAGTAACACAAAGCTTTATAACAGTAAAAAGTCTCAGGTGAAGATGTCCATATAGATACATAACCAAATATTACTGTAATATTGTAATTTGTAATTTTGTAATTAATATTGTAATTTTTGTTTAAAACTTCACTTTTAATTTTTGACAGGATTTATAAGATATTTGAAGTTTTTCCTCTTTTTTTGATGTAGGCACTTATAAATACAAACCTCCTCCTTAGTACTGCTTTTGCTGTATCCCATGGGTTTTGGTATATTGGGTATTCATTATCATTTGTTTGAAGAAATTTTTCAATTTCCTTCTTAATTTCTTCATTGACCTGCTGGTCATTCAGGAGCATATTATTTAATTTCCATATATTTGTATAGTTTCCAAAATCTCTCTTGTTACTGATTTTCAGTTTTATTTCCTTTCTACTCTAACAGTATAGTACTGAGTTCAATGCCTCACAGCTGTGTTCTCCTGCCCCCAGTGCTCAGAGATGCTCTCTGTACCATGCCGCACTGTGACAGGGTGGGGGAAAGAGTGGAGTCGGTGACTCCAGTGAGGTCTGTTTTTTGCTATCTTTTCAGTGCCTCTTTCAGCAATATGAGGTTAAAACCAGGTACTATGAGTGCTCACTTGATTTTTAGTTCTTATGAAGGTGTTTTTTTTCTGTGTAGATAGTTGCTAAATTGGTGTCCTTGTAGGTGAAATTATCAGTGGAGCCTTTATTCTGCCATCTTGCTCCACCTTACGAAAAATAAAACTAAAATTTTTAAAGAAGGAAAATCTACAATCAATATTCTAAGATTTTAAGAATATGAAAACAGGCTGGGTGCAGTGGCTCATGCCTGTAATCCTAGCACTTTGGGAGGCTGAGGTGCGTAGATCACCTAAGGTCAGCAGTTTGAGACCAGCCTGGCCAACATGGTGAAACACCATCTCTACTAAAAATACAAAAATTAGCCAGGCATGGTGGTGCATGCCTGTAATCCCAGCTACCCAGGAGGCTGAGGCAGGAGAATCGCTGGAACACAGGAGGCAGAGGCTTCAGTGAGCTGAGATAGTGCCACTGCACTCTAGCTTGGGTGACAGTGAAACTCCATCTAAAAAACAAACAGACAACAACAACAAAAAAAAAACACAAAAATATAGCATCACACCAAACACAAAATAAGTAGGAGGAAGAAAACAATAAATAACAAAAAATAAATGAGTAAAATTTAAAACAGAAATATATAGAAAAAATACTTAAAACTAATCTTGATTCTTGGAGAAGATCAACAAAATTGATAAAAGTTTATGATGGGGCCGGGCGCGGTGGCTCAAGCCTGTAATCTCAGCACTTTGGGAGGCCGAGACGGGCGGATCACGAGGTCAGGAGATCGAGACCATCCTGGCTAACACAGTGAAACCCCGTCTCTACCGAAAAATAACAAAAAATAAGCCGGGCGTGGTGGCAGGCGCCTGTAGTCCCAGCTACTCGGGAGGCTGAGGCAGGAGAATGGCGTGAACCCGGGAGGCGGAGCTTGCAGTGAGCCGAGATTGCGCCACTGCACTCCAGCCTGGCAACAGAGCGAGACTCCGCCTAAAAAAAAAAAAAAAAAAAAGACACAAATTACTAATTGTCTCTAAAAAATAGACAATATGAATAGGCCTCGGTCAAATAAAAAATTGAATCCCAAACTTAAAAGCTTCTCACAATGAAAGCCCAGGCCTAGGTGGCATCTCTGGTGGAGTCTATTATTTAAAAGAAATACAGTGTACTCATCACCCAAATAGTGTACATTGTACCCATTAGGTAGTATTTAATCCCTCACCTCATTCCCAACCATCCCACCTTTTGTAGTCTCCAACGTCTGTTATTCTACTCTGTATGTCCACATGTACACATTGTTTAGCTCCAAGTTTTAAGTGAGAACATGTGGATTTTGACTGTTTCTGAGTAATTGCACTTAGGATAATGCCTCCAGTTCTAGCTGTATTGCTGTAAAACACATGATTTTGTTCTTTTTGTATGGTTGAGTAGTATTCCATGGGGGGGGTGTGTGTGTGTGTGTGTGTGAGTATATATATATCATTTTAAATCCAATCATCCCAGTTAAAGTGGCCATTACTTAAAAGTCAAAAAACAAGACATTATTGATGCTCAAATTGTACTATATTTGTCTGGTGGAAACCTCTTGAAGTTGGCTCTTGAGTTCCCTTGAAACTTAGACTTTATCACCACATAATATGTATGTATGTATGTATGTATATAAACCTAGACTTTATCACCACATAATATGTAACACAACTGCACTTGTACCCCTAAATCTAAAAAAATAAAATAATAATAATAAAGGCAATGGGTGGAAATATAGTAACTGTGTTTGAATATATGAGTTCATAATAACATTTTTAAAACAAATAATCCCTTTTAAAAGTGAGCAAAGGACATGAATAGATATTTCACAAAAGAAGATATACAGATGGCCAAAAAACATATGAAAAAATGCTCAACATCACTAATCATTTGAAAAATTCAAATTAAAACCACAATAAGATACCACCTTGCTCCTGCAAGAATGGCCATTATGAATAAGTCAAAAAATTACAGATGTTGACATGGATGTGGGGAAAAAAGAACACTTATACACTGCTGGTGGGAATGTAAATTAGTACAACCTCTATGGAAAATGGTATGGAGATTTTTTAAAGAGCCAACAGTAGATCTACCATCTGATCCAGACATCCCATTACTGGGTATCTACCCAGATGAAAAGAAGTCTTTATATGAAAAAGACATTTGCACATGTATGTTTATAGCAGCACCATTCACAACTGTGAAGATGTGGAACCAACCTAAGTGCCTATCGACTAATGAGTGGATCAAGAAAATAAGGTATGCATACACCATGAAATACTACTCAGCCATGAAAATGAATAAAATAATGTCTTTTGCAGCAAGTTGGATGGAGCTGGAGGGTATTATTCTAAGTGAAGTAACACAGGAGTAGAAAACCAAAAATTGTATGTTCTCACTTATAAATGGGAGCTAAGCTATGAGTATGCAAAGCATACAGAGTAATATAATGGACTTCAGAGATTCAGAAGGGGAAGATTGGGAGGGGGACTAGAGAAAAAAACCACACATTAGTTGCAATGTACACTACTCACACAAGTGCACTAAAAATCAGAATTCGCCACTATATAATTCATCCATGTAACAAAAACTGCTTGTACCCCAAAAGGTATTGATATAAATAATAAATAATATTTTTTAAAACTCAAAAAAGAAATACAATAATCATATTGAAATAATAAAATAAACATTTGTCACCTCATGTTATTTTTTTATTTTATAATTTCAACTTTTATTTTAGATTCAAGGGGTATGTGTGTAGGTTTGTTACATGGGTATATTATGTGATGCTGAGGTTTGGGGTGTAAATGATCCCATCACCCATGTAGTGAGCATAGTATCCAATACGTTGTTTTTTAGCCCTTGCCCTCCTCATTTTCTTCCATCAAGTAGTCCCCAGTGTCAATTGCTCCCATCTTTATGTCTATGTGTACCCAATGCTTAGCTTCCACTTATAAGTGAAAATACATGGTATTTGGTTTTCTGGTCCTGCATTAATTGGCTTAGGATAATGGCCTCTAGCTGCATTCATGCTGCTGCAAAGGACATGATTTCATTCATTTTATGCCTGCCTAGTATTCCATGGTGTATATGTACCACATCTTCTTTATCAAATCCACCACTGATGGGCACCTGTATTGATTTCATGTCTGCTATTGTGAATAGTGCTGCAATGAACATACAAGTGCATGTGTCTTTCTGGTACAATAATTTATTTTTCTTTCTGTGTGTACCCTGTAATGGGATTGGTGGGTTGAATGGTGGTTCTAGTTTAAGTTGTTTGTGTCACCTCATTTTATAAGGTTTATATTGCTCTGATAATACTATCAGACAAAGACATAACAAAAAAGATAAAAGTATAAAACAATATTTCTAATACATTTTAATTTAAGAAATCTTAATAAAATATCAGCAAATAAAATTTAGAAGTGTATAAAACATTTCTATATTGTAAAAAAGGAGTCTTTTGATTTAACAAACACAGTTGATTTAACAAACAAAAAAATTCATGTAATATACTGCAACAGAATACAATGCAAAAACCACATCAGCTTCTTTATAGATGAAGAAAAATCATTTGACAAAAATCTAATTCTCAGTCATGATAAAAATTCTCAAAAACAAGAATAGAAGAAAGCATTCTTATACTGGTAAAATCATCTATTAAACACCCACCATTAAAATCACACTTAATGGTGAAAGTCTAAGAAATTTCTCCATAAGATTAGTAAAAGAAAAGATGTTCACTCTTGCCCTTTATGGTCAACTGAAAGTTTCAGCCAAGACAGTCATGCCAAAAAAGAGAAACTAAAGCCATACAGACTGGAAAAACAAGTAAAATTGTATTTATTCTCATGTGGTAGAATCTCATATGTTCAGAAAAAATCCCAAGATTCTGTTGGACAAGTGGTTGTTGAAAAAAGTATCCCAAGGAACTTACCAAAAAATTACTAGAACTACCAAAACTAATAAGCAAGTTTAAACAAGGTCACAGAAACCCATGATTAACATACAAAAATAGATTGTATAATTATATAATAGCAATGAACAAGTCAAAAAATATTAAGAAAAAATTCCATTCACAATAACATCAGAAGAATGTAATTTTTAGAAATAAATTAAAGAAAAACTCCAACACCTGAACACTAAAACTGACAAACATTGATGAGATAAAGTAAATTATATATATATAATGCACATGAATTGGAAGATTCAACATTAAGAAGATACCTTTTTTTTAAAATTGATGTATAAATTTAATGTAGTCTATATCATAATCTCAGCAGATATTTCTGGGTTTACAAAGACATAGATAAATGCATAGTGACCTACCTCCCAAAATTTCTTCTCCAAGGTATATGAAATAACACAGGGAAAAGTTAAATCCTAAGCCAAAGCATGTTCCAACATAACTTGAAGACAAAGAATGCCAAAACTGCAAATAATTGTGAATAATGATAAGCACATTATCAAATCAAGGTATATGATCTTGCTTACCTTCACCCCATTCCTACCCTCATGAAGGATTTGTGGCAAGCAAAGGAAAATCATGAAAAACTGTACATAATACAGAAGAGAGAGGCCAATAAGGGGGCTATAGGTGACCTAGATTAACTGCCAAAAGGATTGTCCAACACAATTCTGAAAATACTGGAAGACTATCTGGGAAGATCAGAATATTGACTATAGGGATGATATTTTAAAGGATGTGTGCCTTTAAAAGATGATTTTAAAAAGTAGAAGCACATTAAAAGGCACAATAAGCCAGCACTCTTCAAAATGTATAGGTTCTGGGTAATGACAAAAGATATCAAAGGAAAACAGAAGAATCCTACAGCAACTGGGTGGTGAAAAGTAGAAAAAGGAAAAGGGGGAAAATAAGGCTTCTGTGAAAAAAAAAAAACAAAAACAAAAACATAAAACTGGAGGATTTACAAACTGCCCCCATCCCCAGCCCTGCCCCAAATTCAGGATTCTGCAAGAAAAAACAGAACTATAAAACTGGAGAATTTACAACCCCTTACACTTTTATAGCAAACAAAGAAACAAAACCTTGAACATGTGCCTGGACTGTGTTGTATTGACAGATAATTTCATGCTTCAACTCCAAATCCCCTTAAACATGACAATACCAAAATTAACAAAAGGAAGCTCAGCAAGTCCATACAAATGTATTGCAAAATATCAGGCAATAAAATTTTACCCATATCAAATGAAATACTCCATAACAAACAAACATGGAACAAAGAAACTGTAAGTTAACAGTTCATAAATAAGTACACTCAAACAAGCACTTGAGAGTATAAAAAACACTACTTTGCATCAGAAATTTAAAAACTAAACTCAGATATAAACAAAATAAACATGAAAAGAGAGTTTACTGAACTTACAACGCATATCTCATAAGCAAAGACTATGTTGAAAGATGCCCAAGAGGTAATAAACTCAGTGAGTAATGGCAGTACAAATAACAAATGAAAATACTGAAGTTTGGTTCAAGACAGCCAACAGATGCAGCTAGAATATGCCTCCTCAGAGAAGAACCAAAATAGCAAGTAGGTATTCACACTTCAAATAGATAATCTAAGAGATAACATTGGAATTCAAGGGAGAAATGACAGGAAGAACTGAAAGCAAAGGAGAGGGAATCTAGGCAGCCTGCTCAGCCAGAATGGGCTGGGACCTGGGAGAGGCATGCCAACATGAGGAAGGGGTAAGTGGGAGTCCCCCAGGGCTCCACATTCCCAATACAGACTATCATAATCCTAGTTATAGGAGAACTACTTGACCCATGCAGACCTAGAGACTAAGGAGATTCCTAGAGATTGTGCAAAAGCATTTCTCCAGAGAGATAACTAAGTCCCAAAGGCTTCTGAGCCCCAAGCAGCTGCAGCTTGGTGCCATTCTGAGAGCTAAGCCCCCAAGAGACTGTGTGCTGCCCTGGGATTGATGCCACTGCTGCTGCTCCAGGCCAAGGAGGGAGAGGAGAGGGCAAGCATTTTTACTCATTGCAAACACAAATTCCACCACCACTGCTGCAAGCTGCTATGGGACCAAAGCGCAAGCAAACCACACTCCCAACTGTTGTCCACCTATGCTGCTCCTGCTGAGAAGGGCCTCACCCTCCCTGATCACAGGCCCACAGCTAGCACCATTATGAGAGCCTAGACTCAAAAGGGCTGCATCCTGCCCTGGGTCCAGGGCTGCTGCTGCTGCTGCTTCCACTGCTGAGCCAAGGAGGAAAAGGAGGGAAGCCAGGCACTTTCACATGATGCAAGTACAAATTCCGCCACCATGGCTGTGGGCTGCTGTGAGACCAAAGCACAAACAAACCACACTCTCCTGCCTACACTGCTCCAGCTGGAAAGGACTTTGCCCTTCCTGATTGCAGGCCCACAGCCAGCACCACTCTGAGAGCCTATATACTCCAAAAGGCTGTGTTCTGCTCTGGGGCTAGGGCTGACAATGCCACTGCAGCTACCAGGCCAAATTGGGAGAGGGGAGACTGGGCACTTTCACATGCTATGACGATAAATTCCACCAATGCTACTGTGGGATGCTGTGGGATCAAAATGCAAGGAAACCATGCATCCCACAGCTACCTCCCTACATTGATCTCACTAAGAATAGCCTCACCCTCCCCAGTGGAAGGCCCACAATGCAGACACTGCTGCCTACACCTGAGTATCCTTCTGGCAGCTGGGGGACCATCCTGTTCCTACCAATCAAAGCCAGCACTTGAATGGACTACCAGGGAGCCTGAGAAGAAGTCCACTCATCCAGTCCTAACTTACTAGTATTCAAGCATGCTATCAGGGGCATGGAAACCACCTAGCCAAGACTGCCAACACTGGTATCTGAACACGCCTCCTGGTGTACAAAGTTGGGCCAACAAAACCTACCAATACCATCACAGCTGACACCCACCCACATGCACCACCAATGGGCCAGGTGACTAATCCACCCAACCTGTCATAGCCACTGCCAACACCATCATAAACTACTTGGGTTCAAATAGGTTGCTGCACCATCACTACTGCCATTGTGCACCCCATGCCCATTCACCAGAGACTCAAGAAGCCGCCAACATGCCCAGATTATCATTGTTACTACCAGCAAATGAGCAAGCCACTAAGAGGACCAGGAATCAGCCCACCTGAACCCACATACACAGACGCCAGCATATGCCACCCTGAGGCCCAAAGACAGGCATGTTCAACTCACCACTGACACTACTGGCACCTGAAGACTGGCCCATGAGGCATACTAGAACTTCACCACAGCCTCCATTAATAAATGTACACTAAGCCACTGAGGTAATCACAAATACTACTAATACTGTTTAGAGCTGAAAAGAATGGCTATTACTAAAAAGACAAAAAATAACAGATATTGGTGGGAATGTGGAGAAAAGGGAATACACTGATGATGAGACTGTAAACTATTATAGCCACTATAGAAAACAATATGGAGATTTCTTTAAAAACTAAAAATAGAATTACCATTCAATTCAGCAATCTCACTACTGGTCATCCAGCCAAAGGAAAAAATAAAATCAATACATCAAATGGATACCCACTCTCACATTTTTACTGCAGCACTATTCACAATGATGAAGATATGTAATCAACTGCAGTGTCCATTAATTGTGAATGGATAAAGAAAAAATATACACATACACACACACACAATGAAATACTAATTGGCCATAAAAAAGAATAAAATCATGTCATTTACAGAAACATGACTGGAACTAGAGGACCTTATCTTAAGGCAAATAAACCAGACACAAAAAGACAAATATCACATGTTCTCACATATTTGGGACCTAATCAAGTCTCCAGATGAGTACTCAGTCCTGGGCAACACCTTAATTGCAGCCTATGAGAACTAGTCAGAGCATCCACCTAAGCTGGCCCCACACTGCTAAGTCACAACAGCTGGGAGATAATGAATGTATGTATGTTGTTTTAAGTTGCTAAATTTGTGGTACTTTGTTATGCAGCAACAGATAACTGATACAAAATGAGTCACAAGATAACTAGGATAATTAACTTAGCAGGATGAGCTCTGAAACATATTTTTGTAAAAGTAATATTACTGGGGACAGGGCCAAGATGGCTAACTAGAAGCAACTAGTGTGCACCACTTTCATGGAGAGAAGAAAAAGTAGTGAGTAAATACTAGATCTTCAACTGAAACATCCAGGAAGACAAAGAAACAACTCAACCCACAGAGAATGGAGAGGAGTGAGACAAGATGACTGCCCACCTGGGAGTAGCATCGAGCCAGAGGAGGTTTTCCCAGCACAGGAAAATGGCAAGTGAGTGAAAGTCCCTGGAGATCCATACTTTTCCCACAGACCTTTGCAACCTTCATGAGCCCTCATGAACCCACCCCACTGGGACCTTTACACTGATATGCAGAGCTACATGGAGTCTGGGCAGCACCACTGTTCAGGTACATGTGGAATCCTAGAAGCCTTGGATCCCCAGGCATCCTGGTATTGGTGGCTGCATCTCCAGCAATGGAAGAAGTCAGGCTCCCTCGTGTGCCCTCAGGAAATGCACCAAATACATGGGGCTGAACAGCGAAAGACTGCAGGCCTTGCCTCCACTGCACCTCGGAGGGTAAGGCCCACTGGTCCAGGACTCCAGCCACCTACTACTAGAGCTCTCAGGCCAGTAGCAACTCTGAACTTCTCTGGGATGGAACACCCACAGGGAGAGGCAAGCCATCATTTGTGCTGTCTTGCAACCCTCACTACTGTTGTCTTCAGGCTCTGGAGACTGTGTGGTGGCTATGGACTGTCACAGATCCTGAGCAAAATGCAGCCACCCAACAGAAAAATAGACAGACTGTTAGTGTACAGATCCCTGATCCTGCTTCTCCTCACTGGGCAGGACCTTCTAACCAGGGACTCCAGCCACCCCCTGTCGGGGCTCTCAGGCTAGCAGCAACTCTGCACTTCCCTGGGACAGAGCTCCCACAGAGAGAAGCAGGCCACCATTTTTGCTGTCTCACAGTCCTCACCACTGTTCCCTTCAGGCTCCAGGGAGTGAGCAGTGACTAGAGACTGGTGCATATCACCAGCTGATGCAGCCACTCCACAGAAAAAGTGGCAAGACCGTTTTCTACATGGGTCCCCAATTCTGCTTCTCCTTACTAGGCAGGGCCTTCCAACCTGGGACTGCAGAACATCTACCCTGCTCCCACATGAATACTTCGGTTAAAGGCAACTCTTCAGTTCTCTGAGGAGAAAATCCCAGAAACAACCCACAACTCTGCCACCATTGCAGCTGCACTGGTACCACCCTAACAGCCCTAGGGTGGGGAAGGAACAGAGGACCTAGTCACTATGTTGGAACCTCCAGAACACCACAGCCACTACACAAAGAGGGAGCCAGTACCTCTTCCCTGTGAGCCCCTACCACCTACTCTTTAGGGTCCCTGGATCAGGACCACAGATCAGCCACCCCACCCACAGCTGACCATACCCACTGGTAGTGGCTCTAAGTTTCCCTGGAAAGGAGTTCCAGAGGCAACCAAACTAAGTTTCATGACTGAAAGAAAAATGAGATCCTTTTCAGACAAGTATATGCTAAGGAAATTTGTTACCGACAGATCTGCCTTTCAAGAGGTCCTAAAAGGAGTGTGAAATATGGAAAGGAAAAACCATTAGCAGCCATGCCACAACAAAAACACACTTAAGTACACAGACCAATGACATTATAAAGCATCACAAAAACAAGTCTGCATAATAACCAGCTAACAACATAGTGAAAGGAACAAATCTGCACACATTAATACTAACATTGAATGAAAATGGGCTAAATGCCCCAATTAAAAGGCACAGAATGGCAAACTGAATAAAGAAACAAGATCCAATGGTATGCTGTCACCAAGAGACCCATCTCACATGCAATGACACAAATAGGCACAAAATAAAGGGATGGAGAAAAATCTACCAAGCAAATGGCAAATAGAAAAAAAGTAGGAGTTGCTATCCTAATTTCAGACAAAACAGACTTTACACCAATAAAGATCAAAAAAGAAAAAGAAGAGCATTGTATACTGGTAAGGGTTTCAATTGAACAAGAAATCAAACTATCCTAAATATATATGCCCCCAACACAGGAGCACCCAGATTCAAAAATCAAGTTCTTAGAGACCTACAAAGAGACTTAGATGACCACACAGTAATACTAGAAGACTTCTACACCCCACTGACAGCATTAGACAGATCATCAAGGCAGAAAATTAATACAGATATTCAGGACCTGAACTCAATATTTAACCAGATGGACCTAATAGACATCTACAGAAGTTTCCACCCAAAACAACAGAATATACATTCTTCTCATTGCCACAGAGCACATACTCTAAAATTGACAGAACAATAAAACATAAAACAATGTACAACAAATTTAAAAAAGAAATCATACCACTGGGTGGTGCAGGGCAGTGGTGCCCTGGGCCTGGCCAATGAAACCATTCAGTCCTCCTAGGCCTCTGGGCCCATGATGGGAGGGGCTGCATTAAAGATCTCTGAAATGTCATTGAGGCCTTTTTTTCTATTGTCTTGGCTATCAGCGCCTGGATTCCTTTTAGTCAGGCAAATCTTTCTAGCAAGTGGGTGCTCTGCAGCCTGCTTGGATTCCTCTCCCCAAAAATCATTTTCTTTATTTGCCACATGGCTATCCTGCAAATTTTCCAATCTTTAACACTCTGCTTTATCTTTAAATATACATTCCAAACTTAAGTCATTTATTTGCTCTTGCATCTGAGTATATGCTGTTAGGAGTAGCCATGCCACTTATTGAATACTTTGCTGCTTAGAAATTCCCTCCATCAGATATCCTAGGTTGTCACTCTTAAGTTTAAGCTTCCACAGATCTCCAGGGCATGGACACAATATAGCCAAGTTCTTTGCTAAGGTATAACAAGGGTGACCTTTGCTCCAGTTCCCAATAAATTCCTTATTTCCATATAAGACCTCATCAGCCTAGACTTCACTGTCTATATCACTATAAGCATTTTGGTCACAGCCATTTAAACAGTCTCTAAGAAGTTCCAAACTTTCCTTCATCTTCCTCTCTTCTTCTGAGGCCTCCAAACTCTTCAAATCTCTGCCTGTTATCCAGTTCCAAAGCTTATTCCATATTTTTATAGCAATGTCCCAATCCTGAAAACCAATTTTCTGTGTTAGGCTGTTCTTGAATTGCTATAAAGAAATACCTGAGACTGGGTAATGTATAAAGAAAAGAAGTTTAATTGACTCACAGTTCTGCAGGCTGTACAAGAAGCATGGTGCCAGCATCTGCTTGGCTTCTTGTGAGGAGTTGGCTTCTTACAATCATAACTAAAAGCAAAACAGGGGAAGGCACATCACATGGTGAAAGCAGGAGCAAAGGGTGGGGAAGGTACCACACACTTTTCCTTTTTTCTTTTTTTTTTTTTTTTTGAGACAGAGTTTCACTCTTGTTGCCCAGTCTGGAGTGCAATGGTGTAATCATGGCTCACTGCAACCTCCGCCTCTTGGGTTCAAGTGACTGTCCTACCTCAGCTTCCTGAGTAGCTGGGATTACAGTCATGCACCACCATGCCTGGCTAATTTTGTATTCTTAGTAGAGACAGGGTTTCTCCATGTTGGTCAGGCTGGTCTCGAACTCCCAACCTCAGATGATCCTCCCACCTTGGCCTCCCAAAGTGCTAAGATTACAGGTGTGAGCCACATGCCACATACTTTTTCAACAACTGTATCTTTTTTTTTTTTTTTACTTTAAGTTCTAGGGTACATGTGCACAATGTGCAGGTTTGTTACATATGTATGCATGTGCCATGTTGGTGTGCTGCACCCATTAACTCGTCATTTACATTAGGTATATCTCTTAATGTTATCCCTCCCCCCTTCCCCCACCCCCCAGCAGGCCCCAGTGTGTGATGTTCCCCACCCTGTGTCCATGCGTTCTCATTAAACAACTGCATCTTATGAAAGGTCATTCACTATCATGAGGACAGCACCAAGCCAATGGTGCTAAACCATTTAAGAGAAATCTACTACCATGATCCATTCACTTGGTGATTTTCACTTGAAAAAAAATGAGAATGGACACAAATAAATAAAATTATAAATTAATTTTCAACGTGCTTTGGTGGGGACAAATATCCAAACTATATCACTCACAAATATATTCATACAACACATAATGATATTTTGGTCAACAATGAACTGCATATACAATGGCAGCCACATAAGATTGTAATGCAGCCATAAAATTCCTATCACTTTTTGATGTTGTAGCTGTTATAATGACATAGATCAACACATTACCTTTTCTATGTTTAGAAACACAATACCATTGTTACAATTGCCTACAGTATTCAGTACAGTAACATGCTGCATAGGTTTGTAGCCTAGGAGTAATAGGCTATACATTATAGCCTAAAAATACTGTAAGCTATACCATCTAGGTTTGTATAGCACACTTTATAATGTTTGCACAATGATGGGATCACCTAATAACATATTTCTCAGAATATACTCCCATCATAAATGGGCAAATGCTTATATGCGAAAATTCAACAACATACTTTTGAACAACCAACAGGTCAAAGAGATAATTTTAAGAAAATTTATAACATCTTGAGACAAAGGAAAATGGAAATACAGAATACAAAACTTATGTGACCAGCAAAAGCAGTTCTAAGACGGAAGTTTATAGCAGTAGACTTCTACATCAAAAAAGAAAAAAGATTACAAATAAACAACCTAATGTCACACCTCAAAGAACTAGAAAAGAACAACCTAAGTGCAAAGTTAGTAGAAGTAAAGGAATAATAAAGAACAGAGCAGAAATAAATAAAACAGTAGAACAAAATAGAAACAATTAATGAAAATAAAAGTTGTTTTGTTAAAAAAAATGACAAATCTTTAGCAAGACTAGCCATGAAAAAAATGAGAGTGGACACAAATAAATAAAATTATAAATTAAAGGCCAGGCACAGTGGCTCATGCTTGTAATCCCAGCACTTTGGGAAGCTGAGGCGGGCAGATCACAAGGTCGGGAGTTTGAGACCAGCCTGGTCAACACGATGAAACACTGTCTCTACTAAAAATACAAAAAAATTAGCCAGGTGTGGTGGTGTGCACCTGTAATCCCAGCTACTTGGGAGGCTGAGGCAGGAGAATCGCTTGAACCTGGGAAGCAGAGGATGCAGTGAGCTGAGATCACACCACTGCACTTCAGCCTGGGCGATGGAGAAAGACTCAGTCTCAAAAATAAAATTATAAATTAAAAAGAAGGCATTAAAACTAATGCCACAGAAATACAAACGATCATAAGACAATGCTGTGAAAAATCATATTCCAACAATTGGATAACCTAGAAGAAATGGATAAATTCCTAGAAACATACAACCTACCAAGACTGACTCATGGAAATATAGCAAATATGGAACAATCAATAATGAGCAAGGAAATTAAATCAGTAATAAAACCTCCCAACAATGAAAACACCAGAATAAGATGGCTTCAATAGTGAACTCTATCAAATATTTGGAGAGTAATTAATGCCAACACTTCTCAAACTCTCCCAAAAAACTGAAGAAGAAAGAACAGGTCCAAACTCATTTTATGAGGCCAGCAGTACCCTAATACCAAAGGCAGATATGGACTCCAAAAGAATAGAAATTTACACACATATATCTCTGATGAACATAGATGCAAAAATCTTCAACCAAATACTAGCAAGCTAAATTCAACAGCACATTTAAAAGATCATATACCACAATCAACTGGGATTCATCTTTGGGATGCAGTGATGGTTTAACATGTACAAATCAATAAATGCTATACACCAAATTAACAGAATAAAGTATACAATCTTATCATCTCAATAGATGCAGATAAAGCATTTGACAAAATCCAACTACTTTCATGATTAAAATTCAACAAATTTGGTATAAAAGCACTATACCTCAACATAATTAAGGTCATCTATGACAAGCCCACAGCTAGTATTATACTCAGTGGTGAAAAGTTGAGTGATTTTTCTCTAAGACCAGAAGAAAGGCAAAGATACCCACTCTCACCACTTTTGTTCATCATAGTACTGAAAAGTCTAGCCAGAGCAATTAGACAAATAAAATAAATGGAAGACATAAAGGGAGTGATATTACCAAAATGGCAGAATAGAATAGAAGCAATATGTCTTCACTCATCTCCAAAGACAGAAAAAAAAAAACCCCACCAAAACCCAAAACAAACAAACAAACAATATCTAGCATCAAGATTTCAACCAGAAATATCTAGAACTAAAATCTGACGCTGGGATTTCCCCAGGACCACAGAGAAGTAAAAAGAACTTCAAGTGGACACTAAGATGAATGGACTCTCCCCAAATCTGCTGGGCACTGTGCATGGACAATTCCCCCTGGACTCACAGTTTCTACACTAGAAAAAGTCAGACTGAGGCAGAGAGTCAGCTTCCACACTATCTTGTACTCTCACAGGAAAACTGTTTGTGTCTCAACCCACAAAAATATTGTAAGTGCCTATAGGGAGGAAACATTTTGAGGGAAGCTAGAGATAAAGAAGGGAGATGTGACTAACAACCCCAACATGAAAAATTCTGCTCTTTATCTGAACCAAAAGGGATGCCAAATAAGAGTGGCTTTCAGCAGCACCATGCTGGAGGAGGCATGCATCATGGGTACTCTGAGCAAGAACTTCTAGCCAGCCTTCCCACACAACCAGGCTATTCCCTTTGGAAACCCCTTTATCTTGGATGGGCAGTTCTCCAAACGTGACCAAGAATTGAGGCAATCCTGGGCTTAAGGTGCTATCTAGTGCCGATAAGTAGGCAATGATCTAGGATTAAGGGTGCTCAACAGGCAAACTTCAAAGAGCTTGTAAACAAAGCAAGCCAGCCAGCAAAGACTGGAATAAATCACTAATCTTTCATAGATATAAGTCTAGAAAAAATAAAAGCAAACATGAAAGCATAGCTTCCCCAAATGGACAAAGCAAGGAGCCAGTGATTGACCCTGGTGAGACGGCAATGTGTGAGCTTTTAGATGAACAATTCAAAACAGCACATCTAAGGAAACTCAACAAACTCCAAGATTAACCATTAAACAATTCAGAAGTTTTTCAGGTAAATTAAAAAAAAAGATTGAAATTTTAAAAATCAAACGGAAATGCTGGGACTTGGAAATACATTTACAGAACTGAAAAAAGCATATGAGTCTCTCAGTAGCAGAATAAATCAAGCAAAAAAAAAAAAAAAAGGAATAAATTCAAAGACAGCATACTTGAAAACAGTCATAGAAGAAACAGGAACAAAAAGAAATGAAGAATGCTTACAAGATATGTGGATTAACCTAAAAAAAAAAAGCAAATTTAAGAAATATTGACATTCAAGAGGGAGTTGAGAAAGAGCAATAAATATGTAGTTTATTCTCCTTTCTGCCTGTAGACGACGCTGAAGAAGTATCGTTAAAGTCTCTCTTCTCCCTGCTGTCATGTCGAAGTCAGAGTCTCCTAAAGAGCCCAAACAGCTGAGGAAATGTTTCATTGGAGGGTTGAGCTTTGAAACAACCGGAAAGAGCCTGAGGAGCCATTTTGAGCAATGGGGAACACTCATGGACTGTGTGGTAATGAGAGATCCAAACACCAAGTACTCCAGGGGCTTTGGGTTTGTTACATATGCCACTGTGGAGGAGGTGGATGCAGCCATGAATGCAAGGCCACACAAGGTGGATGGAAGAGTTGTGGAACCAAAGAGAGCTGTCTCAAAAGAAGATTCTCAAAGACCAGGTGCCCACCTAACTGTGAAAAAGATATTTGTTGGTGGCCTTAAAGAAGACACTGAAGAACATCACCTAAGAGATTATTTTGAACAGTATGGATAAATTGAAGCGATTGAAATCATGACTGACTGAGGCAGTGGCAAGAAAAGGGGCTTTGCTATTATAACCTTTGATGACCATGACTCCGTGGATAAGAATGTCATTCAGAAATAACGTACTGTGAGTGACCACAACTGTGAAGTTAGGAAAGCCCTGTCAAAGCAAGAGATGGCTAGTGCTTCATCCAGTCAAAGAGGTCAAAGTGGTTCTGTAAACTTTGGTGGTGGTCCTGGAGGTTATTTTGGTGGGAATGACAACTTTGGTCATAGAGGAAACTTCAGTGGTCATGGTGGCTTTGGTGGCAGCCATAGTGGTGGTGGATATAGTGGCAGTGGGGATGACTATAATGGATTTGGTAATGATGGAAGCAAATTTGGAGGAGTTGGAAGCTACAATGATTCTGGCAATTACAACAATCAGTCTTCAAATTTTGGACCCATGAAAGGAGGAAACTTTGGAGGCAGAAGCTCTGGCCCCTATGGTGGCAGAGACCAATACTTTGCCAAACCACAGAACCAAGGTGGCTGTGGCAGTTCCAGTAGCAGCAGTGGCTATGGCAGTGGCAGAAGATTTTAATTAGGAAAAAATCTTAGCAGGAGAGGAGAGCCAGAGAAGTGACAGGGAAGCTACAGGTTACAAGATTTGTGAACTCAGCCAAGCACAGTGATGGCAGGACCTAGCTGCTACAAAGAAGTTGTGTTTTAGACAAATACTCATGTGTATGGGAAAAAAAACTCAAGGACTGTATTTGTGACTAATTGTATACAGGTTATTTTGGTTTCTGTTCTGTGGAAAATGTAAAGCATTTGAACAAAAGTTTTTAATGTAGATTTTTTTTTTGTTTTTTGCACCCATGCTGTTGATTGCTAAATGTAATAGCCTGATCATGATGCTGAATAAATGTCTTTTTTTTTTTTTTAAAGAAAAAACACCAAACTTTCCAAACCTAGACAAAGATATAAACATCCAGGCACAGGAAGTTCATAAACACCTAAACAGATTCAAGAAAAACAAGACTATACTAAAACAAAAATTAGTCAGACTCTCAAAGGTTGAGGACAAAGAGAAAATCCTAAAAGCATCAAGAGAAAATAGGGAAATAACATATAATGAAGCTTTAATTTGTAGGGAAACAGCCTTCTCAGTGGAAACCATGCAAAGCAGGAAAGAGCAGGATGACATATTTGAAATGCTGAAGAAAAAAACTGACACTAAGAATATATTGCACCCAATAAAGCTTTCCTTCAAACATGAAAGACAGATAATGTCTTTCCCAGACAAACGAAACTGAGGAAATTCACTAGAACTTTGTAGAACTAGACAGGTTCTACAAACAGTGTTAAAGAAAGATCTTCATGTAAAAAGAAAACAATGTGAAAATGGCCGAACAGCAACAGCTCTGGTCTGCAGTTCCCAGCGAGATCAACACAGAAGGTGGGTGATTTCTGCATTTCCCACTTACATAACCAGTTCATCTCATTGGGACTGGTTAGACAGTGGGTGCAGCCCACGGAGGGCAAGCTGAAGCAGGATGAAGTGTTGCCTCACCCAGGAAGCACAAGGGGTTGGGGAACTCCCTCCCCTAGCCAAGGAAAGCCAGGAGGGGCCATGTCGTGAGGAACAGTGCACTCAGGCTCAGATACTATGATTTTCCCATGGTCTTTGCAACGCATAGACCAGGAGATTCCCTCGGGTGCCTACACCACTAGGGCACTGGGTTTCAAGCACAAAACTGGGTGGCCATTTGGGCAGACACCGAGCTAGCTGCAGAAGTTTATTTTTTTTTCTTTTTTTTTTCCATACCCTGGTGGTGCCTGGAATGCCAGTGAGAATGAACTGTTCACTCTTCTGGAAAGAAGGCTGATGCCAGGACACCAAGTGGTCTAGCTCAGCAGGTCCCACTCCCACAGACCCCAGCAAGCTAAGATCCACTGGCCTGAAATTCTCGCTTCCAGCACAGCAGTCTGAAGTCGACCTCAGATGCTTGAGCTTGGGGGGGGGGGGGGGGGCATCCACCATTACTGAGGCTTAAGTAGGTGGTTTTCCCCTTATGGTGTAAACAAAGCCAGCAGGAAGTTCAAGTTGGGCGGAGCCCAGCAGGTCGGGAAAGCTGTTGTAGCCAGACTCCCTCTCTAGATTCCTCCTCCCTGGGCAAGGCATCTCTGAAAGAAAGGCAGCAGCTGCAGTCAGGGGCTTATAGATAAAACCCCCATCTCCCTGGGACAGAGTACCTGGGGGAAGGGGCAGCTGTGGGTGCAGCTTCAACATACTTAAACGTTCCTGCCTGCAGTCTCTGAAGAGAGTAGCGGATCTCCCAGTACAGCACTCGAGCTCTGCTAACAGACAGACTGCTTCCTCAAGTGGGTCCCTGACCCCCATGCCTCCTGACAGGGAGACACCTCCCAGCAGGGGTCAACAGACACCTCAAACAGGAGAGGTCTGACTGGCATCTGGCAAGTACCCCTCTAGGAAGAAGCTTCCAGAGGAAGGAACAGGCAGCAATCTTTGCTGCTCTGCAGCCTTGGCTGGTGATACCCAGGCAAACAGGGTCTGGAGTGAATCTCCAGCAAACTCCAGCAGACCTGCAGCAGAGGGGCCTGACTGTTAAAAGGAAAACTAACAAACAAAAAGGAATAGCATCAAACAAAAAGGAATAGCATCAACATCAACAGAAAAGATGCCCACACAGAAATCCCACCCGAGGGTCACCAACATCAAAGAATAAAGGTAGATAAATCTACAAAGATGAGGAAAAACCAGCACAAAAAGGCTGAAAATTCCAGAAACCCGAATGCCTCTTCTCCTCCAAAGGATCACAACTCCTCACCAGCAAGGAAACAAAACTGCACAGAGAATGAGTTTGATGAATTGACAGAAGTAGGCTTCAGAAGGTGGATAATAACAAACTCTTCTGTTTTAACCCAATGCAAGGAAGCTAAGAACCTTAAAAAAAGAGGAATTGCTAACTAGAATAACCAGTTTAGAGAAGAACAAATGACCTGATGGAGCTAAAAAACACTGCACCAGAACTTCGTAAAGCACACACAGGTATCAATAGCTGAATCAATCAAGCAGAAGAAAAAGTATAAGAGACTGAAGATCAACTTAATGAAATAAAGTGTGAAGACAAGATTAGAGAATAAAGAATAAAAAGGAATGAACAAAGCATCCAAGAAATATGGGACTATGTGAAAAGACCAAACCTATGTTTGATTGGTGTACCTGAAAGTCACAAGAAGAATGGAACCGAGGTGGAAACACTCTTCAGGATATTATCCAGGAGAACTTCCCCAACCTAGCAAGACAGGCCAACATTGAAATTCAGGAAATACAAAGAACACCACAAAGATATTCATTGAGAAGAGCAACTCCAAGACACATAATCATCAAGTTCACCAAGGTTGAAATGCAGGAAAAAATGTTAAGGGCAACCAGGGAGAAAGGTCAAGTTACCCACAAAGGGAAGCCCATCAGACTAGTGGCGGATCTCGCTGCAGAAACTCTACAAACCAGAAGAGTGGGGGCCAATATTCAACATTCTTAAAGAAAAGATTTTTCAGCCAGAATTTCATATCCAGCCAAACTAAGCTTCTTAGCGAACGAGAAATAAAATCCTTTACAGACAAGCAAATGCTGAGAGGTTTTGTCACCAGCAGGCCTGCCTTACAAGAGCTCCTGAAGGAAGCACTAAATATGGAAAGGAAAAACTGGTACCAGCCACTGCAAAAACATACCAAATTATAAAGACCATCGACACTATGAAGAAACTGCATCAACTAATGGACAAAATAACCAGCTAGCATCATAATGACAGGATCAAATTCACACATAACAAGATTAACCTTAAATATAAATGGGCTAAATGCCCCAATTAAGAGACACAAACGGGCAAATTGGATAAAGAGTCAAGACCCATTGGTGTGCTGTATTTAGGAAACCCATCTCATGTGCAAAGAAACACATAGGCTCAAAATAAAGGGATGGAGAAAACAAAATGGAAAGCAAAAAAAGCTGGGGTTGCAATCCTAGTCTCTGATAAAACAGACTTTAAACCAACAAAGATGGAAAAAGACAAAGAAGAGCATTACATAATGGTAAATGGATCAATGCAACAAGAAGAGCTAACTATCCTAAATATATATACACCCAATACAGGAGCACCCAGATTTATAAAGCAAGTTCTTAGAGACCTACAAAGAGACTTAGACTCCCACACAATAATAGTGGGAGACTTTAACACCACACTGTCAATATTAGACAGATCAATGACACAGATAATTAACATGGATATTCAGGACTTGAACTCAGCTCTGAACCAAGCAGACCTAATAGACATCTAATGAACTCTCCACCCCAAATCATCAGAATATACATTCTTCACAGCACCACATTACACTTATTCTAAAATTGAACACATAATTGGAAGTAAAACACTCCTCAGCAAATGCAAAAGAACGGAAATCATAACATACAGTGTCACAGACCACAGTGCAATCAAATTAGAACTCAGAATTAAGAAACTCACTCAAAACTGCACAATTACATAGAAACTGAACAACAATGACTACTGGGTAAATAACGAAAATAATGCAGAAATAAATAAGTTCTTTGAAACCAATGAGAACAAAGACACAACATACCAGAATCTCTGGGACACAGCTAAAGCAGTGTTAGGAGGGAAATTTATAGCACTAACTTCCCACAGGGGAAAACAGGAAAGATCTAAAATCGACACCCCAATACCATAATTAAAAGAACCAGAGAAGCAAGATCAAACAATTTCAAAAGCTAGAAGAAGACAAGAAATAACTAAGATCAGAGCAGAACTGAAGGAGATAGAGACACAAAAAATAGCCTTCAAAAACTCGATGAATCCAGGAACTGTGTTTTGAAAAGATTAACAAAATTGATAGACTGCTATCCAGGCTAATAAAGAAGAAAAGAGAGAAGAATCAAAGAGACACAATGAAAAATGATAAAGGGGATACCACCACTGATCCCACAGATAAACAAACTACCATCAGAGAATACTGTAAACACCTCTATGCAAATAAACTAGAAAATCTAGAAGAAATGGA
The DNA here is from genome assembly GCF_003255815.1 of Theropithecus gelada. Classification (NCBI taxonomy): domain Eukaryota; kingdom Metazoa; phylum Chordata; class Mammalia; order Primates; family Cercopithecidae; genus Theropithecus; species Theropithecus gelada. The sequence continues at coordinate 79,932,260 of NC_037689.1, read as the reverse complement.
TAAATTCCTGGACACATACACTCTCCTAAGACTAAACCAGGAAGAAGTCAAATTCCAGAATAGACCAAAAACAAGTTCTGAAATTGAGGCCGTAATTAATAGCCTACCAACAAAAAAAGTCCAGGACTAGACAGATTCAAAGCCAAATTCTACCAGAGGTACAAAGAGGTGCTGGTACTATTCCTTCTGAAACTATTCCAAACAATAGAAAAAGAAGGACTCCTCCTTAACTCATTTTATGAGGCCAGCATCATCCTGATGCCAAAACCTGGCAGAGACACAACAAACAAAGAAAATTTCAGGCCAATATCCCTGATGAACATCGATGCGAAAATCCTCAATAAAATACTAGCAAATCGAATCCAGAAGTACATCAAAAATCTTATCCACCACGATCAACTCGGCTTCATCCCTGGGATGCAAGGCTGGTTCAACATATGCAAATCAATAAATGTAATCCATCACATAAACAGAACCAATGGCAAAAACTACATGATTATCTCAATAGATGCGGAAAAGGCCTTTGATAAAATTCAACACCACTTCATCCTAAAAACTCTCAATAAACTAGGTAGTGATGGAACATATCTCAAAATAATAAGAGCTATTTATGACAAACCCACAGCCAATATCATACTGAATGGGCAAAAGCTGCAAGCATTCCCTTTGAAAACCAGCACAAGACAAGGATGCTCTCTTTCACCACTCCTATTCAACATGGTATTGTAAGTTCTGGCCAGGGCAATCAGGCAAGAGAAAAAAATAAATAGGAAGAGTGGAAGTCAAATTGTCACTCTTTGCAGATGACATGATTGTATAATTAGAAAACCCCATTGTCTCGGTCCAAAAATTCCTTAAGCTGATAAACAACTTCAGCGAAGTCTCATAATACAAGATCAATGTGCAAAAATCACAAACATTTCTATCCACCAATAATAGACAAATAGAGAGCCAAATCATGAGTGAATTCCCGTTCACAATTGCTACAAAGAAAATAAAATACCTAGGAATAAAACTTACAAAGAATGTGAAGGATCTCTTCAAGGAGAACTACAAACCACTGCTCAAGGAAATAAGAGAGGACACAAACAAATGGAAAAAACATTCCATGGTCATGGATAGGAAGAATCAATATTGTGAAAATGGCCATACTGACCAAAATAATTTATTGATTCAATGCTATCCTTATCAAGCTACCAATGACTTTCTTCACAGAATTAGAAAATACTACTTTAAATTTCATATGGAACCAAAAAAGGGCCCATATACCAAGAAAATCCTAAGCAAAAAGAACAAAGCTGGAGGCATGATGCTACCTGACTTCAAACTATACCACAAGTCTACAGTAACCAAAACAGCATGGTACTGGTACCAGAACAGATACATAGACTAATGGAACAGAACAGAGGCCTCAGAAATAACGCCACCATATACAACCATCTGATCTTTGACAAACCTGACAAAAACAAGCAATGGGGAAAGGATTCCCTATTTAATAAGTGGTGTTAGGAAAGCTGGCTAGCTATATGCAGAAAACTGAAACTGGATCCCTTCCTTACACTTTATACAAAAATTAACTCAAGATAGATTAAAGACTTAAATGGAAGACCTAAAACCAAAAAAAAACAAAAGAAAACCTAGGCAATACCATTCAGAACAAAGGCATGGACAAAGACTTCATGACTAAAACACCAAAAGCAATGGTGACAAAAACCAAAATTGACAAATACAATCTAATAAAACTAAAGAGTTTCTGTACAGCAAAAGAATCTAGGATCAGAGTGAACAGGCAACCTACAGAATAGGAGAAAATTTTTGCAATCTATCCATCTGACAAAGAGCTAACATCCAGAATCTACAAAGAACTTAAACAAATTTAGTAGAAAAAAACAAACAACCCCATCAAAAAGTTGGCAAAAGATATTAACAGACACTTCTTAAAATAAGACATTTATGCAGCCAACAAACATATGAAAAAAAGCTCATCATCACTGTTCATTAGAGAAATGCAAATAAAAAACCACAATGAGATACCACCTCACACCAGTTAGAATGGCGATCATTAAAAAGTCAGGAAACAACAGATGCTGTGGAGAGGATGTGGAGAAATAGGAATGCTTTTACACTGTTTTTGGGAGTGTAAATTAGTTCAACCATTGTTGAAGACAGTGTGGTGATTCCTCAAGGATCAAGAACCAGAAATACCATTTGACCCAGCAACCCCATTACTGGGTACATACCCAAAGGATTATAAATCATTCTAGAATAAAGACACATGCACATGTATGTTTATTGCAGCACTGTTCACAAGAGCAAAGACTTGGAACCAACCCAAATGCCCATCAATGATAGACTGGATAAAGAAAATGTGGCATGTATACACCATGGAACACTATGCAGACATGAAAAATGATGAGTTCGTGTATTTTGCAGGGACATGGATGAAGCTGGAAACCATCATTCTCAGCAAACTAACACAGGAACAGAAAACCAAACACCTCATGTTCTCACTCATAAATGGGAGTTGAACAATGAGAACACATGGACACAGGGAGGGGAACATCACACACCACGGCCTGTCAGGGGGTGAGGGGCTAGGGGTGGGATAGCATTAGGAGAAATACGTAATGTACATAATGGGTTGATAGGTGCAGCAAACCACCATGATACCCATGTAACAAACCTGCACGTCCTGCACATATATCCTAGAACTTAATGTATAATTTTAAAAATAAAAGAAAAGAATGGTAACATGCAAAAGAAAACACTCAAAGATAAAAAAATTCACTGGAAAGTGTAAATACTAGATGTAGACTGAGACAATAAAAAGTCAAAATGTGATAAGGATGAAGTTAGAGTACAGTGTTTTTTTTTAGTTTTCCTTTGTTTGCTTCTTTCTATTCTTTTGTCTGTAATTAAAATTAAGTTCTCATCTGTTTAGAATAACTTGCTACATCCATAAGACATTTTTTAAATACCATGTTAACCACAAAGCAGAAACTTGCTTTAGATACACCAAAAAATAAAAAGGAAATAATTAAAACATATCACCCAGTAAAATAATTTTTCCTGAAAGGGAAACAGTAAGAAAGAGAGAGTTACAATACAACCAGAAAACAAGGAACAAGATGGTATTAGTAGGACTTTACATATCAAAAATAACTTTGGATGTAAGTGGACTAAATTCTCCAATAAAAGACAGAGTGGCTAAACAGCTAGAGAAACAAGACTCAATGATATACTGCTCATAGGAAACTCATTTCACCTAAAAAGATAAAGACTGAAAATGAGGCGATGGAAACAGATATTCCATGTATATGGAAACCAAAAAGGAACATGACTAGCTGTACTTAGATAAAAGAGACTTCAAGTCAAAAACTATAAATAGAAACCAAGAAGGTTAAGTGATAAATAAATAAATTCAACAAGAGGATATATCAATTGTAAGTATATATACACCTAACACTGGAGCACCCAATTATATAAGACAAACAATGAATTTAAAGGGAGAAATACAACAAAATAATAATAGGAGACATCAATAGCCCAATCTCAGTAACGGACGGTTCGTTCAGCGGGTAAATAAACAAAGAAACATCAAAGTAAACATTCTCTTGAGACAAATGAAAACGGAAACACAACATAGCAAAATCTATGGAATATAGCAAAAGCAGTAGTACTAAAAGGGAAGTTTAGAGAAATAAATGCCTACATCAAAAGAGTGAAGAGATTTCAAATAAAAAACCTAACAATGCACCTAAAGAACTAGAAAAGCAAGGATAAACTAAACTCAAATTTAGTAGAAGACATGATAAAGATCAGAGCAGAAATAAATTAAATTGATACTAAAATAAAACAAAAAAAAATGAAACTAAAAGTTGGCTTTTTGAAAAAATAAACACAAATGACAAACATTCAGAAGGGCTAACCAGAACTTTACTGTTCTAAGAATACCTCTAATTGGGACTTGTATGTTCCTTACGTTATTTGGTCACCAAAAAGAGGTAGGCAGAGCTAATAATATTGACTCCATCATGCTGACAAGGAAACCATGATTTAGAGGAAACAAGGGGCCTTTAAAAGAAATCACAGATGTTTTTCCAAGATGACAGATTAGAGGCTTTTAGCATGCTTTAGCCACTTGGAAATAGTAAAATAGTGCATGAAGATAAACTCCATGAGCTTTAATTCAAGAAGGAAAATAGGAATCTACCAGAACTGTGAAGGACACGCAAGACCCAAGAGACGAGAACATGGGCAAACAGCCTCCATGATGGTGCCCAGCTGATAAAAGTGAGTGAAACCCGAGTATGTGAAAGAGGAAGAGAGCTGCTCTCTGTGACTCACCTTTCCAGTAGGGACCTGAGCAACCCAGGCCTACTGAGCATACTGTTTCTCCCAAGCCCTGGTGCTAACTTGGAGACAGGCTTGGAGATGTTGTGAGAGAAAGACACCAGGAAAAACTGCCAACATTTTCTTAGACCCTGTACTAAGAAAAGGATGCCATTTTTAATCTGGATACATACAAAGTTATCCATTCTTTGGTGATGCAGCTGCATGGTCATGCAGGCCTTTTAATCTCAGGCCAGAGATTGGAACACCTACTCTGGAGTGGTGTACAGGCCTCCAAAGCCAGAACTGAGGAAAGTGCCTCAGCAGTAGGCACTGGAAGGGTGCTCTTCCCTGTGGCAGCCTTAGGGGAGGAGGAGAGCTGCTACAGCTGTGGTTTCCCCTGGGCAATAAGTCTTGCAGCTAGGCCCAGGCTGGCAACCTAGAACTGGTCTGCATGTGCTACTGCTGGGTGCCCCAGCCTACTCCTCTGAGATTATGGTACAACAGGGCCCTCTCTGCCCCACCCTCAGGAAGAAATCCAGGTATTTGGAGCACTGACTTGCCTGGATCAGCAGCCTGAGTTGTCCCACCCTTCATGGACATAGACATAGATTGTGGTGCAGTAGGGCCCTCTAGGCTCCATACACAGGCAGATCTCCAGGTATTTGGAGAATCTCCTTGTCTGGATCAGCAGCTTCAGCTGCCACACTCTTCTTGTGCATAGATTGTGGTACAGTGGAATCCTCTAAATCCACACATAGGCAGATCTCCAGGCATTTGGAGCACCTGCTCACCTGGACTAGCAGCCTGAGTTGCTCCACACTTCCTGTGCAGAGATCATGGTATGGGGGGCTCTCTCCAATTCACACCCAGGCAGATCTCCAGGCATCTGGTTCAGCAGCCTGAGCTACCCTATTCTTCCTGGGCATAAATCATGGTGAAGTAGGACTCTCTCCATTCCACACACAGGTAGATCTCTAGGCATTCAGAGCGCCTGCTCACCTAGATCAGCATCCTGACCCGCCCCACACTTTCTGTGCAGAGATCCTGGTGCAGGGACGCCCCCCTCTGCTCCAGGCCAAGGTATATCTCCAGGCATTCAAGGCATCTTCTTGTCCATATTGGTAGCCTGAGTTGCCCCACCCTTTCTCTGCAGAGATCCAGGTGCAGGGAGGCCCTCTCCGCTCCACCCCCAGGCAGATATCCAGGAATCTGAGGTACCCACACTTCTGGATTAAGAATTTAGGTCAGCACCCATCCTCATCCAGAGAACTTGGGTCTGAGGTTTCCCAGCTCCACACCCAGGCACAGCTCTGAGTGCTTGGTGGCCACCCACTAGATTCTCCCTCAGTACTGGTGCTTCTGCCTTCCCTTGGGGGACCTTTGGGCAGACCTGCCCAGTCAAGCCCCACCTATATTGGCCCCCATCCCCCTGGGGCTGAGCAGAGAACTTAGACCACTGAGCACTCCATGAATCAGGCCGTTGCCTGAGGCAACAGAGAGTGGTTCGGGTTATCTCTCAGCTTGGTGGCCTGGCACGAGGACTGAGAGTTGCCACCTCCTGTTGGGTCCGGCGTCATTCCGGGTCGGTCCAGTGTGTGCGCTCACCCGCCTGCCACGGAGGGCCGAAGCCACAGGCTAAGCGGCGTGGACGGGGCGGGGTGTGGCGCCTTGAGCGCAGGGGGAGACAAATGGGACCGGCTCCTCTCCCAGTGCCAAGATGTGGATCCAGGTTCGCATCATCGACGGCTCCAAGACGTGCACCTTTGAGAACATGTCTCACAAAGCGACGATTGAGGAGCAGCGCGAGCAGACGTGGGCGCTGTTCGATGTGCAGCCCGAGTGCCAGCACCTCTTCTACCAGGGTAAGCAGTTTGAAAATGGATATATCTTATTTGACTAGGATGTTGGACTGAATGATATAATTCAGCTGCTAGTTATCCAGACCCTAATCATCTTCCTGGAACATCTATGCAGATTGAGGTTAAACCCTGTTCTGATAGTCCACCTAAAGCCAAGAAAGCTCCAAGGGTGGGACCTTCCAGTCAGCCATCTACAACAGCTCATGCCCATCTTATTGATCCTAGCTTCGAACTATATAAAGTAAATGAATTGGTGGATACCAGAGATGTTGGCCTTGGTGCTTGGTTTGAAGCACACATACATAGCATTACTAGAGCTTCTGATGGACAGTCACGTGGCAAAACTCCACTGAAGAATGGCAGTTCTTGTAAAAGGACTAATGGAAATATAAATCATAAATCAAAGAGAACATAAATAAATTGGACAATGTACTCTCTACATCTAATTCAGACTCTGTCGCTGCTGGTGAAGATGTTATTTGCCATATCCAGTATGATGAATACCCAGAAAGTGGTACTCTAGAAATGAATATCAAGGACCTTAGACCACGAGCTAGAACCATTTCGAAATGAAAGGAACTAAATACTGGTGATGTGGTAATGGTTAATTATAACACAGAAAGTCCTAGACAAAGAGGATTCTGGTTTGATGCAGAAATTACCACATTGAAGGCAATCTCTAGGCCCAAAAAAGAACTTTGTGTGAAAATTTTCCTAGGTGGGGAGGGGAGGGTTCTGAAGGAACAGTAAATGAGTGCAAGATAGTATCTGTAGATGAAATCTTCAAGATTGAGAAACCTGGAGCCCATCCTCTTTTGTTTGCAGATGTAAAGTTTTTAAGGAGAAATAACCCTGACTGTGACCTATGTTCTGGAGACCCAGATAAGAAATGCCATTCTTGCTTCTTTCTTGTATGTGGTGGGAAACATGAACCCAACATGCAGTTTCTATGTGATGAATGTAATGTGGCTTATCACATTTACTGCTTGAATACACCTTTGGATAAGGTCCCAGAAGAGGAATACTGGTATTGTTCTTCCTGTAACTGATTCCAGTTAAGTTGTAAAGGCTGGTGAAAGACTCAAGATGCGCGAAAAGAAAGCAAAGATGCCATCCGCTAGTACTGAAAGCCAGAGAGACTGGTGCAGGAGAATGACTTGTGTTGGTCATATGAGAAAATGTACTATCGTCTCTTCTAATCCTTATGGACCTATTCCTGTTGGATCAACTTGGAGATTTAGAGTTCAAGTGAGTGAAGTAGGTGTTCACAGACCCCATGTTGGTGGACTGCATGGTCGAAGTAATGATGGGGCTTATTCTCTTGTCTTGGCTGGTGGATTTGCAGATAAAGTCGACTGAGGTGATGAGTTCTTGTACACTGGAAGTGGTGGTAAAAAGCTTGTTGGTAATAAAAGAATTGGCACACCTTCAGATGATCAAACATTAACAAACATGAACAGGGCATTGGCCCTAAACTGTGATGCTCCACTGGGTGATAGAATTGGAGCAGAGTCTTGGAATTTGAGAGCTGGCAAGCCAGTCAGAGTGATGTGCAGTTTTAAAGGGAGGAAGATCAGCAAATAAACTCCCGAAGAAGGCAACAGATATGATGGCATTTATAAGGTAGTGAAATGCTGGCCAGAGATTTCATCAAGTGATGAATTCTTGATTTGGCACTATCTTTTAAGAAGAGATAATGTTGAACCTGCTCCTTGGACCTCTGAAGGAATAGAATGGTTAAGGAGATTATGTCTCCATTTACAGTATCCAGCAGGTTACCCTTCAGATAAAGAAAGGAAGAAGACTAAAGGAGAGTCAAAGAAGCAGGCCAGTGGAACCACAAAAAGGCTGATTCCAGATGTCTAAGTGCCTCCAAAGTATACAAAGCATCAGATTCTGCAGAAGCAATTGAGACTTTTCAACTAACTCCTCAACAGCAACATCTCATCAGAGAAGACTGTCAAAACCAGAAGCTGTGGGATGAAATGCTTGCATATCTTGTGGAAGGACCAAATTTTCTGAAAAAATTGGAACGTTCTTTTATGTGTGTTTGCTGCCAGAAGCTAGTTTAGCAGCCTGTGACAACGGAGTGCTTCCACAATGTCTGTAAAGATTGCCTACAGCGCTCCTTTAAGGCACAGGTTTTCTCCTGCCCTGCTTACTGGAATGATCTTGGCCAGAATTACATCATAATTCCCCATGAGATTCTGCAGACTCTACTAGACCTTTTCTTCCCTGGCTACAGCAAAGGATGATGATCTGTCTGCTTTCACTATGTTGTTCATGGTGGGTTTTTGCACAATAAAGAATCTAAAATGGGTGGGGAGGGTGGAATGGTGGACAGTATCTCTCATGCTCTGAAGCAGCTATTTCTCTTTCCCACAGCCATCATCTTGTGTGTGTAGTAAGAGGCCCATTTCTCAACTGTCTTTTAAATATCTAAAGGTAGTTCCTGTAACAACTAGTTTTTTTTTGTTTTTTTTTTTTGTTTTTGTTTTTGTTTTTTTTAAATTTATTTTTGAGACGGAGTCTTGCTCTGTCGTCCAGGCTGGAGTGCAGTGGCGGGATCTCAGCTCACTGCAAGCTCCACCTCGCGGGTTCACGCCAATCTCCTGCCTCAGCCTCCCAAATAGCTGGGACTGCAGGCGCCCGCCATCACGCCCGGCTAATTTTTTTTTTGTATTTTTAGTAGAGACGGGGTTTCACAGTGTTAGCAGGATGATCTCAATCTCCTGACCTCGTGATCCGCCCGCTTGGCCTCCCAAAGTGCTGGGATTACAGGCATGAGCCACCACGCCCAGCCTCAACAACTAGTTTTAATGAATAAAAAGTCAAAGCCCCAGCTCTAGATGATATCCAAGTTATGATTTATTTTGCAACTACCTCAGGACAGAAAAGATTTATGGGGATTTAAAAAATCATTGAATAACCAGTTAAATGAAATTTTAGCAACACACTGCCTCCCAAATATTAATTGTGCCTGGTTCTTGTAATTTTATTTTACAGAAAAGTAAATGACACTTGAGATCCTTGCAATGAGCACAGCTTCTATAGTGTGCATATACTTTTTTTAACGTCTCTTCTTCCATTACAATGTGTGTTTTGCAAGGACAGGTTAATTTTTTTAGGCCACTTTGTGAACTCCATTGTGCTTTTATCTGATGTTTTATGCAAGTTGACTACTAATGACTAATGAGAACAATAATGAATGCATTGTTGCTGCATTAACGTAATGCGGTGTGTTTTTGCATTTGAAAGGTATTCATATGCTCTAGTTGTAAATGTTCATGAAAATCCACTTCTGTACTAGTCAAATTGCTTTTAGTGTCTCTACAGTGGTTTTACATCTGCAGAGTTTTGAGGGCTGTGTTGACCTTTGAGAGGATTTGAAATTGCTTCATATTGTGATCCTGAATTTTATATTTACTATATTCCCTAAAGTATATCTTAGTAAATATTTTATTATCAGAAAAAAAAAAAATGCTGGCACCATGGAAAATCTGAATGTATTGATGCAACCAAAGAACTTCACTAGCTCTTCAGCAATTATCCCTACCAAAATGGACACTCAGAAATGACAGATAAAGAATTCAAAGAATGGATTGCAAAGAAGCTCAATGAGATCTAAGACAAAGTTGAAAATCAACACAAAGAAACTTCTAAAGCAGTCCAGAAAATGAAGGAAGAGATATATATCTCATAAAAAAAATCAATCTGATGCAAAGGCATAAGAATGATACAATGGACTTTGGGGACTTGGGGGGAAGGGTGGGAGAGGGGCAAGGGATAAAAGACTACAAATAGAGTGTGTTGTATACTGCTTGGGAGATGAGTGCACCAAAATCTCACAAAGCACCACTAAAGAATTTACACATGTAACCAAATACCACCTGTACCCCAATAACCTATGGAGAAACTAAAAAAAATCTCAAATCAATTATCTGACATCAAAATGTTAGTTAAACTGAAACTCTAGTTTTGGTAAACTAACCTCTAGTTTCTAGAGGAACTAGAAAACCAAGAACAAATTAACTCCAAAGCTAACAGAAGAAACGAAATAACTAAAATCAGAGCAGAATTGAAGGAAATTGAGATCCAAAAATTCATACAAAAGATCAACAAAACCAAAAGTTTCCTCTTTAAAAGGATAAATACCATTAGTTAGACTAACAAAGGAAAAAGAGAGGAGATTCAAATAAGCACAATCAGAAATGAAAAAGCTAGCATTACAACCTACTCCACAGAAACATAAAAGATACTCAGAAACTACTATGAACACCTCTATGCACACAACCTAGAAAACCTAGAGGAAATAAATAAATTCCTGAAAACACAAAATCTCCCAAGATTGAATCAGGAATAAATTGAAATGCTGAACAGACCAATATCAAGTTCTCAAATTGAATCAGTAATAAAAAAACCTACTAACCAAAAAAAGCCCTGAACCAGATGGACTCACAGCCAAATTCCACCAGACATACAGAGAAGAGCTGGTACCAATTCTACTGAAACTATTCCAAAATAAAGAATAGGAAGGACCCTTCCTTAACCAATTCTCTGAAGACAGCATTACCCTGAAACCGAAACCTGGCAAACACACAATGAAAAAAAGAAAATTACAGGCCAATATCCCTGGATGAATATAAACATAGAAATCCTTAGCAAAATGCTTGCAAACCAAATCTAACAGCATGGCAAAAAGCGAATTCATTATGATCAAGTAGGATTCATTCATTGGATGAAAGATTGGTTTGAGATATGCAAATCAATAAACATGATATTTGCATCAATAGAATTACAGACAAAAGCACATGATCATATAAACAGAAACAGAAAAAGCATTTGATAATATTCTACATCCCTTCATGATAAAAACATGCAGCAAACTAGGCATGGAAGAAACATACCTCAACATAATAAAGGCATATATGACAAGTCCACAGCTATCATTATACCAAATGGGGAAAAACTGAAAGTCTTTTTTCTAAAAATTGGAATTAGATAAGGGTGCGCACTTTCAGCACTCCTATTCAACATAGTGCTGGAAGTCCTAGCCAAAGTAATCAGGCAAGAGAAAGAAAGAAAAGTCATACAAATTGGAAAAGAGGAAGTCAAATTATCCATCTTTGCAGATTACATGGTCTTATATTTATACAAATTTAAAGGCTCCACCAAAAACTCTTAGATCTGATAATAAGTATAGTAACATTTCTAGATACAAAAATCAACCTCATAGGTCAGTAGCATTTTGACATACCAATAACAATCTAGTTGAAAAAAAAAAAATCAAGAAAACAACTCGACTTGCAATAGATGAAAAAAATACCTAGGAATAAATTTAACCAAGAAGATGAATGACCTCTACAAGACAAACTAAAAAACACTGGTAAAAGAAATTAAACAGGAAACAAATGGAAAGATATCCTATGCTCATGAATCAAAAAGTAATTATAGATTCAGTGCAATCCCTATCAAAATACCAGTGACATTTTTCTCACAGAAACAGAGAAAAAGAATTCTAAAATTTGTATGAAACCAAAAAAGATCTCAAATGGCCAAAGCAATCCTGAATTAAAAGAACAAAGTTGGAGGCATCATGCTACTGGACTTAAAATATATTACAAGACTATACTAACCAAAACAGCATGGTATTGGTATAAAAACAAACACATCTACCAATGAAACAAAAAAGAGAACCCAGAAATAAACACGTATATTTACAGCCAACTGATTTTTGTCAAAGGTGTCAAGTAAATAACACTCTCTTCAATAAGTGATGCTGAAGAAACTAAATATCCACAGCAAAAGAATGAAACTAAACTACTCTCTCTCATCATATACAAAAATCAACTCAAAATGGATTAAAGACTTAAATGAAAGACCCCAAACTATAGAAATACTAGAAGAAAACCTAGAAGAAACACTTCAGATATTTGTCTAGGCAAAGATTTTATTACTAAGACCTCAAAAGCACAGGCAACAAAAATAAAAATAGACAAATGGGACTATATTAAACTAAGAAAACTTCAGTACAGCAAAGTAAACAATCAACAGAGTGAACAGACAACCTGTTGAATGGGAGAAAATATTTGCAAACTACTCATCTGACAAGGGGCTAACATAAAGTACAAAAGGAACCTAAATAACTCAACAGCAAACAAAACAAAACAAAACAAAAACAAATAATCCCATTAAGAAGTGGGCAAAGGATTTTGACATTTCTTGAAAGAAGACATACAGATGGCCAACAGGTATATGAAAAAAAAATGCGCAACATCAATAATCATCAGGAACATGCAAATCAAAATCATAATAAGATATCATCTCACTTTAATGAGAATAGCTATTATCAAGGCTGGGAGTGGTGGCTCACCCCTGTAATCCCAGCACTTTGGGAGGCCGAGGTGGGCGGATCATCTGAGGTTGGGACTTCGAGACCAGCCTGACCAACATGGAGAAACCCGGTCTCTACTAAAACTACAACAAATTAGCCGGGCGTGGTGGTATATGCCTGTAATCCCAGCTACTCGGGAGGCTGAGGCAAGAGAATTGCTTGAACCTGGGAGGCAGAGGTTGCAGTGGGCCAAGATCACACCATTGCACTCCAGTCTGGGCAACAAGAATGAAACTCCATCTCAAAAAAAAAAAAAAAAAAAAAAAAGCTATTATCGGAAAGACAAAAATTAGCAATGCTGGCAAGGATAATGAATAAAGGGAACTCTTATACACTGTTGGAAGGAGTGTAAAGTAGTGCAGCCTTTATGGAAAACAATATGCAGACTTCTCAAAAAACTCAAACTACCATATGATACAGCAATCCAAGTACTGGGTATTTATCCAAAGGAAAGGAAATCAGTGTATCAAATAAATATTTGTACTTCCATGTTTATTGTGGCACTACTCACAATAGCCAATGTATGGAATCAACCTACGTATTCATCAATGGATGAATGGATAAAGAAAATGTGGTACATATACACAGTGAAATATTATTCATCCCTCTAAAAGAATAAAATTATTATTTTCAGCATCTTGGAATAAGAGGTCACTATATTGAGTGAAATAAACTAGGCACAGAAAGACAAATAGCATATGTTCTCGTTCATATGTAGGAGCTAAAAAAAAAAACAAAAGGATCACTTGGAGGTAGACAGTTGATTGATGGCTTCCAGAGTCAGGCAAGCATAGAGGGAGGGAGCAGTGAAGAAAGGTTGGTTAATAAGTACAAAAATACAATTAAATAGAAGAAATAAGATACAGCATTCAATAGTACAGTAGGGTGACTCTAGTTAACAATAATTTATTATATAGTCCAAAATAGCTAGAAAAGAAGAATTAGAATATTCTCAACCGTAAAAAAAAAGATAAATATTTGAGGCAATGGATATACCAATCACCCTGATTTAATCATTACACACTTTTGCATGTATCAAAATATCACATGTACCTCCAAAATATTACAACTATTATGTATCAATTAGAAAAAAGACAGCCAAATAGGAAAGGAAAGTAAAATTGCTCTGTTTGAAAATGTCAGGTCTGATATATGAAAACACTAAAGACTCCACCAAAAAATTTTAGAATTAATAACAAATTTAATATAGATACAGGATACAAAATCAACATTCAAAAATTAGAATTGCCTATACACTAACAACAAACTATCAGAAAAATAAATAAAACAATCCCACTTAAAATGGCATCAAAATCGGCGGGGCGCAGTGGCTCACGCCTGTAATCCCAGCACTTTGGGAGGCCGAGGTGGGTGGATCACGAGGTCAGGAGATCGAGACCATCCTGGCTAACACTGTGAAACCCTGTCTCTACTAAAAATACAAAAAATTAGCCGGGCGTGGTGGCGGGCGCCTGTGGTCCCAGCTACTCGGGAGGCTGAGGCAGGAGAATGGTGTGAACCCAGGAGGCAGAGCTTGCAGTGAGCTGAGATCTGGCCACTGCACTCCAGCCTGGGTGAGAGCTAGACTCCGTCTCAAAAAAAAAAAAAAGCATCAAAATCAATATTAAAAGGCTAGGAATAAATTTAATCAAGAAGGCAAACAATTTGCGTAATGAAAAGCATAAAACATTCATTAATGAAAGAAATGGAAGAAGTCACAACATATCCCACAATCATGGATCGGAAAAATTAATATTGTTAAAATGTCCATACTACCCAAAGCAACCTGCAGATTAAATGCAACTGCAATCTCTATCAAAATATGAGTGACATTTTTTACAGAAATAGAAAAAACAATCTTAAAATGTATATGGAACTATAAAGATCCCAAACAACTAATGCATATTGAGAAAGAACAGCAAAGGTGGAGGCATCGCACTTACTGATTTTAAACTATTTTACAAAGCTATAGAAATCCAAACAATGTAACACAGGCATAAATACAGATACCTACACCAATGCAACAAAATTGAAAGCCCAGAAATAGACTAACTATATCAGCTAATATCTGAGTTAAGTTTACATTTCCAAGAATACACAATAAGAAAAGGAAAGTCTCTTCAATAAACAGTTTAAGGAGAGCTGGATATACACATGCAAAAATAAAACAGGATCCCTATTTTACACTCCTCACAAAAATTAACTTGGAATGGATTAAAGGCTTAAACATAAGACTTAAAACTATGAAACTACTGGAATCAAACATGGGGGAAACCTTCATGGCATTAATTTTGGCAATAATTTTTTGGATACAACACCAAAAGCACAAGCAACAAGAACACAAATAAATGAGAATACATCAAACTTTAAAAGATTCTGCACAGCAAGAGAAACATTCAAAAAAATGAAAAGACTACTGACAGAGTAGAAGAGGATATTTTCAAACCTTATATCTAATAAGGGGTAAATATGCTCATAACATAAGTAACTCCTATAACTCAATGGCAAAAAAAAAAAATCAATAATCTGATTTCTAAATGGTCAAATTACCTCAACAGTCATTTTCTAAGGAAGACATACAAATGGCCAACAGGTGTATGAAAAGGTGCTCAACAATCCTATTCATCAGGAAAATGCAAATCAAAACCATAATGAGCTACTGCCTCACGCCTGTCAGGATGGTCTTTATTAAAAAGACAAGATACAACTATTTTTGGCAAAATCTGAATAAAATGGAATTCTTGTGCATTGTTGATTGGAACATAAACTGGCACAACCATTAAGGAATAACAGTATGGAGCTTCCTAAAAAAATTGAAAATAGAACTACCGTATTATCCAGCAATCCTACTTCTGGGTATATATTTATTGGACAAAATCAGTAGCTCAAAGGGATATCTGCACTCCCATGTTTATTGCAGCATTATTCACAATAGCCAAGACAAGGAAACAACCTGTGTCTGTTGACAGGAATTGTTACAATTACTTATCCATTCACCTATCAACAGACATTTAGATTGTTTCCACGTTTTGGCTATATGTATAATGGGATATTAATCAGCCATAAACAGGAAGGAAATCCTGCCATTTGTGACAACATGGATGAGTCTCAAGGGCATTATGCTAGGTGAGAGATGTCAGACAGGGAAAGACAAATACGGTATGATCTCACTTATATTTGGAATCTAAAATAATGGAACTTGGCGAAACAGTGTAGAATGGTGATTACTAGAGGCTGGGTATGGGGGAAATTGGGAGATGTCGGTCAAAAGGCACACACTTTTAGTTATAAGATGAATAAATTCTGGAGAACAAATGTAGAGCATGGTGACTATACTTAACAATATTGTACCGTACCCTTGAAATGTGCTAAGAAAGTAGTCCTTAAATGTTCATACCACCCACACAAAAATATGTTAACTGAGTGAGGTGATAGAATGGTAGCTAACTTGGGTGCAGAAATCATCTCACAACATATACATATATCTAATCATCAAATTGAAACCTTAAATTTGCACCATTTCATTTGTCAATTATATCTCAGTAAAGTTCAAAAAAATATATTTCATATACTATGGAGACTATTTCAATATTTTGTGTGTGTGTGTATATATATATTTTACATAATATGTGTGTGTGTGTGTGTATATATATATATAAAAGAATAAAACCAAGACATAAACAGTGATAAAACTAATGTACAGATCTTATACATTGTGGCAAAGTGGAAATAAAGCACTAAGATGGGAAAAAGAACAAACTAGAAAAAGCTCTTTGTATTAGAGGCAACAAATAGGCATTAAAGGGTTAAAAAAAAGAAACAGACAAAATTGCTAAAGTTTAAATGAGTAAACAGAGTACTAAGGCATTAAGAAAGGCATAAATATAAAATTAATCATTAGGATAAAAAGAAAAACCCTCCAAATATGAAAACATATATATTTAAAAACACAGGCTACAGCTTTCATAGAGACAAACATAGAAAATCCACCAAGTTAGTCATAGTATAAAATAACAGATTTGTATTTAAATCTACAAGTCATATCAATAATGTAAATAGGCTTATCTTTCTAAAATACAAAGCACTATAACTTGACTTATAAAACAAGATCCAATCATATTATATGCAAGAAATATACGTGAAAGAAGTGTTTTAGGAGGCTAAAAATACAGTAATGAACAAGAAAACAGTAGACAAGGCTGGGCGCGGTGGCTCAAGCCTGTAATCCAAGCACTTTGGGAGGCCGAGGCGGGTGGATCACGAGGTCAGGAGATCGAGACCATCCTGGCTAACATGGTGAAACCCCGTCTCTACTAAAAATACAAAAAACTAGCCGGGCGTGGTGGTGGGCGCCTGTAGTCCCAGCTACTCGGAGGCTGAGGCAGGAGAATGGCGTGAACCTGGGAGGCGGAGCTTGCAGTGAGCCGAGATCGCGCCACTGCACTCCAGCCTGGGTGACACAGCGCGAGACTCCGTCTCAAAAAAAAAAAAAAAAAAAAA